>NC_081419.1:46561157-46681157 GCF_949786415.1 Peromyscus eremicus
GATGAATAAAACCATAGTATCTCTTGATCCTTGTAACCCTTTCTGGAAACTTCAAAACCAGTGCTTATCCCAGCAGGTCTTCTTTGGTTTCACAACACCTTTTTTAGAGCGGTCAGAAAGCCACTTAATTAACATCACGACCGTGGGTGCCAATGCGTCACACAGACAGCCTCAGTCATAGGATGGGTTTGGGAGTGGATGGCATTGCGGCAGCTAGTCCAAATTATAGCCATCCACCTAGAGTGGCACTCTGTTGGTCCAGAGCAAATGGCCACCATGCACTGGACCGTGGAGACGCATAGAGGTAAGGAACCTTACCAGGGCTGGTTGTGACACTTTTAATTCTAGCATTCAGGCCATGGAAACAGGAGAACTGCAAGTTTAAGTACAGCTTAGACTACACAACAAGAACCTGTCTCAAAAAAAGCAAGAGCTAGGGATGTGGCTCAGTGATGGAACACTCGCCTACTATGCGTAAGATGTTGGGTTCTATCCCCATACTATACCTGGTGGGGGTGGGATGACTTCGGTACATTAAATGTAAGCATCAGAGGTGAACACAGATTAATCAACATTTATTCTCACTGTACTTCTCACCTATCATCTTGATACAGCTCATCCATCATGGATACCTCTGTGACGGACTATTCCTATGACTATCTGGGCTTGATCAGATCTCCTTGTTGAAAAATAAAAGGGAAAGCAGGAAAAAGCAAAGATTTCAAGCCAAGCTTGGCTCTGCTGGGAACCTGCTATACAACCACAGGCAAGTAATTCTCAGAGCCTGTTGCTCCATTTACAAAATACGTAAGCCACCTGTCTCAAAGGGGTGCTGGGAAAATAAGAGATGTAAAAGGGAGCCATAAATTATAAAACGTTAATCAATACTGTACCCTTTTCCTGTTTACATCTTTTGCCTGCATACCCATACTTCCTCCTAATTTGTCTTTTATGGTGAGGCCAACTCCTACAGTTAGTTCACCTCAGGGTCTTTCACTGAGTTGGATGATAGAGTGTAAAGATCGAAACTGAACCCTGCTTCTGCCTCTGAGCAGCTGCATAGCCTTGCACAAGCCACTTAACCTCTGTATGTCTTTCTGCAGCTAGAAAAGACAAGGACTAGCTATCAGACCTGCGGGAGGCTTCCTGCAGTCATGAAACCCCTCTGAACCAACACTCCCTCAACTTACAGCTGCTCCATAAAATAGAGAAGCAGGTTAAGCACAAAGATATATAATCAGAATATCATTAGACAACAGAATACCTGGGCCTATCCCGGGGCTCTGTGTCTATATCCTTCCCTTGATAGCTTCACTGCCCAACACACTCACAGCACAGGCCCTCCCGTCATACACCTGTTATAAGTATGCATTATACATGCACTGCACAGTCACTTGACTATTATTTTAATAAGAAAAGTTGTAGAGATGAATTGGCCCATAAAATTCAATGATAAAAGAATCACCAAGAGAGGTTATAGAAATCCAATCAGAAGCAAGAAAGCAAAGAATCAATTAACCATGGTATTTGGTAGCTAGAGTTTAATAGACTTAAGAGTCATGTTCTTCCCTTTGCTTTTCGTCCACAGTACCAGTGATTTCGGAGCCACTTGGGTAATCTATTCCTTCTCAAAAGTCTGTTCTTTAGGGCTGAACATCTTGCAAAGGATGGTTGATAGTAATGATGTTCTTTTTCTTCATATCTACTTAAAGGGGTGGTTTCTGTTGTTGTTTTTAAGTCCTTGATTTGGGAGCACTATTCTGAAGTGTCTATTTGTCTAAAACCCTCAAGTTTTGCCTCATGTGTGGCTGTGGGTCTCTGTATCTGCTCCCATCAGTTTCTGGATGAAGCGTCTCTAATGACGATTAGGCTAAGCACCAACCTACAAGTACAGCAGAGTACCATTAGGAATCATTTCATTGACTTTTTTGATTTTTTTTTTTTTTTGCCAGTCCAGTTTGGGTCTATCCTAGGTATCTGGGCCTCTAGTTCCTGGCCATCAAGGCAGTGTCAAATGTAGGCTCACTCTCCTGGCCTGGGCCTGAAGTTGGACCAGTCATTGGGTTGGCCACTCCCAGAAATTCTATGTCACTATTTCCCCAGCACATCTTGCAAGAAGGACAATTGCAGGTAGAAGGTTTTGTGGCTGGTTTTGTCACCTCTGGAAACATTGCCTGGTTACAGAGGATGGCCAGTTCAGGCTCTGTATTCCCCGGTACTAGGAGTCGTCACTAGGGTTACCCTCATAGATTCCGGGGAATTTCCACTGCACTAGGTTTCCACATTGCCTCCCAAATGCCCCCCCCCAATTCCAGTCATCTCTCCAAGTACTCTCTCCATTCCTCACCCCTGTCTGATCCCTCCTGTTCCTCATCCAACCTTAATGAGGGTTTGTGCCTTGTCTTACTGTAACTTGTTATGTTATGCCACATTCAGTTGACATTCCTGGGAGGCCTGCTCTTTTCTGAAGGGAAATGGAGGAGGAGCGGATCTGGGGAGGAGGAGAGCTTGGGGTGGAGGGACTGGGAGGAGTGGAGAGAGGAGAAACTATAGTCAGGATGTAATGTATGAAGAATAAATAAAAAATAAATAAATAAGTTTCTTGAGTTTCTCTATGAAGCTGTCTACAAAGCATCTCAAATAGAAATGATTGGCAGAAGAACCCACCTGAGAGTCGTGCACGGAGAGGGACTGTATTTGCTCGGGGATGCCACCAGCGTTTACCGAGATCTGTTAAGAAAACTGATGTTAGGACAAAGGGAAGCCGGAGGGTGATGTCAGGCCTTGAGACATTACATCCTGATAATCGGAGATGATACTTTTTAGATGAACTTAAGCAGCAATATCTGGCAGAGTATGCTGCTGCCCCCCCCCTTATACTCCAGAGACCCACTTGTCCTACCATTCCGAATCTCATGGAAAAGGGAGAGGATCTGTGTCTTTAATAAATTCTGGGATGACCCACAGGATTTATGAGAAACAGCATACTCTAAAATAACAACTTGATCTTGTAGTATCATTTCATCTAACGTTAAGAGGACCTTGACGAAAGCATATGAAGAGTCAGCAAAACTTGCCTTGTACATCACTACTCTGAATAACTTTTCACTGTCGTTTAAACAAGTCAGAGTAAGTGTAGACACAACAAGAAAACTGTTTCCCTAAAAGAAATGCAAGAGTACAACTTTTCACTCAAGATTTCTACTCTGGTCCTAAGGTATTTCTGCCTCAAGCTCTACATTGGTGAACTCTACCCTGGAGCATAAACTTGAGAGACAGTCAACACCACCAACAAAACCCACCACACCCAGGGAGAAACAGCAATGAAAACCATGAGTGGGATCTTATTTCTAATGTATTACCAACACTAAAATCATCTGAAACCTTTGCAGTGAGCATGCTCTAAAATCTAAGAGTATGAAATTCTTCTTCTCTGCACTCAATTCAAAAATAACTTCACTCATACTGAAGTGACGGGGCACAGTGCATTGATTAATGCCTCTGATTCACTCTGAAATGCATGGAAAAGTTAAGGGGGGCAAAGTGGAGGACTAGGACATATATGTTGAAAAGCAACTGTAATAAGAGCCAAAACATGGTACTAGGTATGTCACTATCAAGTGTTTTAACGTTGCTGTATGTTTGAAAAGTTTTATAACAACATATTGGTAAAAAATGACTCTTTGAAAAACAATTAACTGCTGGGCAATGGTGGCACATGCCTTTAATCCTAGCACTTGGGAAGCAGAATCAGGCAGATCTCTGCGAAGTCAAGGCCAGTCTGGTCTACAGAATGAGTTCCAGGACAGCAAGGCTGTTACATAAAGAAACCCTGTCTTGGGGAGGCGGCAAGAAAAAGGGTAATAATCGATGCTAATCTATGGCCACTAATTAGCAGAGGACCAGGCCTTCTACCAAATACCCCTTTGAAGATTCATGCAGGCTGATCCACAATCTGCTCCATCCTTCCCTGTTCCCTTGTTCCTGGACCATCATTAAGACGGCAAGCAAGTGAGTCAGGTGGGCTGGACAGAGGGGCCAAAAACCTTGCAACTTCCCATGTTGGTATAACCCTGCATGTCATAAAGAAGTTACTCCCATTGGCACAGGACCAGGACATGGGACTCCTCCAAACATGCAAGGGTGCTCAGTGTAAGATAATAGCCCCCTATATAAGATATATTCACTCATAATCAAGTTCAGGTCCTACTGTCAACACCATAGACTCATCCTATGAAATTAGACCCCAGCCACATACTCCTTACACTGAAACCCTAAAAGAAAGCCGACAGAATTGATAGCAATCACCCATCAACAATACAGAAAAATGTATCAGAACATGGTGCTAGGTCACTATAAAGTTTTTTAATATTGCTATATGTTGGAAAAGTAATCCAGAAATGTTCTGGATTGCTTTCCTTCTAAACAATTTTGCTACAAGAAGAGTACTTGAGTGGGTATGCATTTTGACAGGAAGGAAGGAGGAAAACAAGAAATGAATGTTGGACACCCCTCTGGAAACAGACCCTGATGGAGACCTCAGACCTGGTAAAGGAGGGGTAAACACTACAGAGCTGAAACAAAACAAAAAAGAAACAAAGAAGCACTGTCTACTTTCCACCTTCTGATAGGGCAGAGTCTTGCCTGCTCTTTTTCTGCTTTTAGTAACACTGTAGCAAAATACAGTGTGTTTGTGGATTGCATCCCCATAGAGCAGGAAGAGGACATTAGTGGTCAAACTAGTGAAATCCAAGGGAAATCTGAAGCTAGCTGATACTAACGTAGCAGAATCCATTTCTGAGTTCTGATAAATACACCCAGATTATATGAAAAATAACCCAGAGAAAAACTGCATGAGGAGTTTGCCATCTTTGCAGCATTTCTACGAATGGAAAATTGTTCTGAAACAGTAAGCGAATGTTTGGAAGCATAGTAGATTTCTGGTCACAAATCTAACTTTGGTCACAAGTACTCTTGAAGGCAGTCACCTGCACTAACAGGCAGCAGCTGGGCACCGAGGCTGCACAGCCTGTGACAGACAGGGCTCAGCATTGTACACTCAGGAAGACATCAGCCTTCCTCTGCCTTTTCACAGAGGTCTAGAACAAGCACGCCAAGAGCTGCAGAGCATCCCTGAAACACCTTCCATCGGAACGGTTTGAAGAGCTAGTGGCAGTTTTAAAAACCACCAAACAAGAGAAATACATTTAATCTTCACATTATGTTTAATCTCTAGTTAAACCTGGTAAAATTAATTCGATCTAAATCCACACTGAAAAGCTGTTCTGATGAGAGTAAGACTGCAGAGCCAGAGATGCTTTCACAGATATTCTAGACAAGACCCTTCAACATCCTTCCTGTAGCGTCTGCTTAGCTCAAAGACAAGTTTTCAGCTGATTGGTGAAATGTTTCCTTGCCTTATTATTTATTTATTTATTAATTCCAGACAGGCAGATACTTCAGGAACTTTGACCCATAACCTTGGAAGCCATTCTGTACATTGGGATTCAGAGTGACTTCTGTGGTTTTCCTTGTCCTGTGAGAAGCTTTTTAAAAATCAGAGTTGCCCAGACCTGACTGTAAGTGACCAAGTTCAACCCTATGGGCTGAGCTCTAAGTATCAATCACTTCATGTTCTTCATGTTCAGGTTTTGCCTGCTCTGATTTTGGACGCAGGGCAGTAAGTCTTTTCCTATTGGCTAACTGATACGTGGCTTTTAAAAGGATCTGTTTAAATGAAAGCCTTGCTGAATGTCTTCCTCAGTTAAAGGGAACCGAAGGGAGCTAGATTTAAAGAAAAAAAGTCAGCTTCGTTTTTCACATAGAAAATTAAGAGAAGCCAAAGTGACAGAATCATGCAACAAGTACTTACTTCAGAGTCTGACAAAAAGAAATTCCAAACCACTTCTCAAAAGAAGATCGATACTGTATAAGAACTGTAAATTTCAGATAAGATTTATGAGCTGGGAAACACTCCCAAAAAAGCCAGTCCTTGCCCAGGCCTTCCTCGACACTCTTCCCTAAGATGAAAAGCTCCCTGGAAAGCAAGCATTCTCTCTGTGCATAAATCCCATGGTGTCTAACACAGTTCCAAGCAGACATGAGGTATGGGTTCAGTTTTTGATCAATTAATCCACTCTAGTTCTAATATTAGTATTGTTGTTAATGAACTTTGGTCTCCATGGACTTCTGTCTCCAAGTAGAACAAGATGATAAATAAGAGAGGGCGATTATCCATTTGCTCCAAATTATTAATTACTAGTGGGTAAGTTTCCCAGAAGATTGTATTTTTTAAAAACTGGGCCAATTTCTCAAAGTGCTGGGCTATGATTTTCATGCTAACTAGTGTTAACTCTGAAAGCCTAAAAGTCCATGTTGGAAATTCTTTCCAAAGTAGAACCTCCAGATGCAGCCCAAGAGCTACCTTTTCCCTCAGTACCCCACTGACAAACACCTACTCAGACCTTCCTGACCTTCCCCAGCAGACGCTGGGATATCTACATGTGCTACCTTAGCCTGCCAAAGATGCCATGCAGCCTCTCATAAGCAAAGTAGCCATAAAAATGCCACATCTAGGGCTAGAGAGATGGCTCAGTAGTTGGGAGCAGTGGCTGCTCTTCTGGTAGACCCGGGTTCAATTCCCAGCACCCACAGGGCAGCTCTCAACTGTCCCTTGGAAAAAGACTACCAGCCTGTTTCTCTCTAGTTCACCAAAAAAAAAAAAAAAAGAAAAAGAAAAATGCCACATCTCACTCTGTCTAAACACGGAAGTACCAAAGTTGCTTTTGCTCCAACTACATAAGTCCTGTGTTTTTTTATCCCCATTCTGAGTGCATAAATATTATAGCCTATTCATACCTGTTTTATGTTTTTTCTCCAGTGCCTGGATATTCATGTTACTGACAAGCATGCACAGTATATTCAGAATGTAAAGGGGACAATCATATAAATAAAATACTGCCTTAGTTTTCTAGTCAAAGATGAATGAACTGCAACACTTTTTGAGTCAATGACAGTGCTTGAAACATCTTCAGTTGTTCTATATCTAAGCAGAACTCAGGCTTTCAATTAGAGACAGTCTTAGATGCAAATGAAAAACCCTGGACTTTGTGCTTTGCTCTAGTCACAGTGGGAAATGGGCAAGAGAGGGTAGAGTGCTTTATACCCAGCTAAGAGTGTTCTAAAACCCCAAGACAAAGTGTTACCCACTATGTCCCATTTTATGAGCTCCACCACTATTCCTATAGTGGAGACCAGCATCCTTGAGTAATGTTTATGTTGTAAGTATGAAGGAGAGAAGGCAGGATCTGAAGGAGAGCCAACTTTGGTGGGCTGAGAAAATCACAGCAGGAACCTTTCACCATGATGAGATGAAGAGAGCAGAGTGGTCAGAAAGGCCAGGGGAGAGAGTGGCTTGTGGCTCCGCTATGGGTTTGCTAAAAGTGCAGCTAGCTACTGCTCCTTCAAACTCCATGTAAGAGGCACTTCACTTAATCAAAAGGAAACGTCTGCTAATTAAAAAAAAGTTAGATGGGTATCACTTGTAGGCCAAAGTTTTCCTGCTTTGTAATGAGGTTTATCAAGGTACACATTAATTACTAAGTCTGTGAAACACTAGGGCTATTTAAATATTCTCAAATTTCCTCTATGAGTATTAGCATACTATAGTCATCATTAGGCATTAGGATAATTAATCAGATGGAGGAAGTAAGTAAAATCTGATCTTAGTAAAAAGATGACCAATTCTCAGAGAAGTCATTAGGAGTGTTTCTTGCTTACCTAAGTCATCCACCACATTTAAAGGTCAAGAGTCATTCAGCCCGGAGTTTTGACCACTCAATGTCTGGGTTTTTTTTCCCCATGAATTAAAATACAAGGCAAATTTTACCTATATGCTTTCAGTATTTCCTAATAGTGTAACACTACAAGTTAAAAATAATTATCTCCCTGTAAGGGCCAAGGATTCCACTGAGTGCTTTCCATGTGATTCTTCCAATCTTCTTGGCTACTACATAAGCGCCATGATCATCCCATACCATTGGGGAGAGCAAAGGCTCAGAGAGTAGGTTAATTTGCCACAGTATGGTAGGGCTAAGGTGACTCACACAGAATTAGAACCAATGAAATCTATATGCCTTCCCTCTCATCTCCATGAGATGTTGAGAACTGTCTCCCAGAAGGATCAGATTCTGATGCCACAACAACGGGGGAATGAAGGAGTGAATAGATAAATACCCCAAACATACATACATAATCGCCATTCCTCACCTCTGGATTTTCTTCTTTTACTCTTCGAGACTGCAAAACAATTATATGTCCATTAGCATACATGATGTGCTGCACCAGCACAGTGCACAGATTGCCCAGTGGTGGCCAAGGCCATTTACCTTCTCTTGGGAGGCAGCTGCCTTTCCTTCCTCACTCTTCTCATCCATTTCGTCATCACTCCACTCCCAGTCTCCATCTTCAGTTTTGTGGAGGTGACCGCTTGACCCAGGAACTCGCCGTACCTGAATCAAAACAAGCCATATCTTCACTGGTTGGATGTGCACAGCACTCAATGGGGCTGCAACCTTGGCTGTACAGTGCAAGCATGAGACACGGAAAACTAACCTACATGGTTATCAATCCACCGACAACTGGAAGGAAGTTAACACTCCAAAAGCCCATACAGCCTGTAGACTCCCACTCTCTTTCACTCTTGAAACACATTACTATAACATACAGAACAAAACATTAAGAATACCATACGCATGAACCACTAAATGTGGACTGCATTTTTCACTTTTACTTAGAAACTTTATTAGTTACCACACACACATAGTCATGAGCCAAGTTTCAAAACTGCCTAAGGAAATGCACCCAGGCACACTTCACTGCTGACTGCGTGAAGGAAGAGAAATCTGGGTGCCTGATGAACCACACTAAGCCAGAGTACCAGCAATCTAACACCTACATACATGGAGCAAACCCCCTTCCATTGCCACCTTGCTCTTTTCCAAATCCTGACATCAACTTTGTATTCCCAGGATTCTGTTCCACCTACTTAAGCAAAACAAAACAGCATGAGACTATCCCTAACACACTTCTCCCACATCTGAAACTTGTGAGATGATGGAATGAAGCATCTTCATCCTCAGCATGGCCATGGTTTAGGTCATAATCGACTTCCTCCCTTATTGCATTTAGGGGTGCAGAGTGTCAGTGTATGATGCAATCCCTGGGGCATGCTTTCCAAGTGTACTATGGTTTGTAAGGAAAAGCTTTCAAAAGGAGAGGACAATGGAGAAAGTGCTGCTGACTACAGCAACTCTAGACATAATTTAGCAAAGCAGTGTAACAGATGAGCACGGTGTGAACACAACCGTGAGTAATCCACTCATTCAGAGGAACTTCAAGTAGAAAAGGACCTCAGAGACCATGTGTTCAACCCCTTCATTTTATAGATGAGGAGATGAAGGCCCAGAAAGTGACTCAATAACAAACACCTGTCAGGACAGAAATCACAGGAAGAAGGAAAACCGCAGACGCTCATTCTCCCAAAGTCATTGAAATCAGAAAGAAGTTGTCCAGAAAAATGCCCCATGAAGACTTTGAAAGTCTATGCTGTGGGGTTAAGGAGATAGTTAGACAGGCAGAGCTCTTGCCTTGTGATCACAAAGACCTAAATTCACCCCCTAGCATTTGCCGGCAAGCCAGCCCAGCCTATTTGGGTAGTTCCAAGCCAGAAGAGGTCCTGTCTTAAAAAAAAAGGTGGGCATCACTTAAGAAATGACATCCACAATTATTTTCTAGCTTCCACACATACATGTACACACACAGGCATGCACGCACGCACACACGCACGCACGCACGCACGCATCTAGGATGTAATGAAGACTATTTTTCTGCAACAGAAACCATTTAGCCATATCAAACTCAAAAGGAACCACTGACAACTTTAAATTTAAGAATTATGCATGTCATATAAACATGAAGACATAGACAGCACATACTCAAGAGATGACCTGGATTTGAGATTATCATGTATAATCTCTGAATGTAACTCTGACTGCCTGCTCTAAAAGATCTGAGCTCTAACAGAAAAATTCAAAAGAACTAAAAAGTTATTCATAATTGCAATTAACTTTTAAAAGATGTAGTCATCTTCATCACTCCAAAAAAAATTCACCTTTGAGATACTCAGTGTGCCACCTCCATGCTTAGCATAGATGTTTTCCTCCACTTGGATTTTGAATTGCTGCAAAAATCCTATTATCGTGTTAGTGATTTTAATGGTTCTTATAGATGCTGGCAAAGTACTATAGAAATAAATGCTGAAATGCACTTAAGGATTTTTAGAACAGATTGCTCATTTCCAAACCACCAAGAAATGGGGAAGAGAAGAGGAAATAATTCTCCACTGACATATACAATACAATTAACTTTCTTGGCAACACTAATCATGATGAGGGATATTTGCTAATGACTATATCTAAAAGAAAGAATTTAGAGCAGTAACAATTATAAAATAGATCTTCAACTAAGAAGTGAGAAAACAAATAAAACCATGGACCAAACAAAAGAAAATAAAACTCCGCCTTTACGAAGAACCGTAGAAACCATTGATAAATTTAGTATTCTTTAATAACTTACACAAAAGCAACCTTCTTCCTCCTGGAAACTTCAAAGAGTTGTGCTCTGAAACATAGACCGTGCCTTACCCCCTGAAGCTGCCTTCATGAGATCTGTCACTCTCTGTTCTACAGCAGAATCCAACTGCAAAGACTAGAACGCCCATCCCTCCATGCCAGCTTTATTGCCGAACACTAGCTGCTTCTGTCTTAGTTTTATTTGCTAAAAGGGAAAAAGATAAAAGAAAATGCCTAGGATTATTGCCCCAGATATTGAAAGACATGACAGGATGGGCCTTTAGCCAACTGTTTGTTGAACAAACTATAAGTACATGCATTAACTTAATCAGGATGAAGGACTTTCCAAATCTTATAAAGGGAAAATGTAAATTTAACAGTATCAAGAATAAAATCCCAAGTTTTTCTCTACAGTGGTCCCCAGCTCACTCCTGGGAATAAAACTGCAGTAAAATTTGAAACCCAGGTTTCATGCTGTGTTCATGTGACAGTGACAGCTAGTAAAAAGAACAAAAATAAATTGTACAGTTACATCCTTGGAGGGAGTTTATTAAGGGCAAAGCAACAACTTTTATATCATAGAGCCAAGGTACCTAAGTTTCACATAGTTTTACAAGTGGCTTTCTGACTTAGGAGCAGGGAAAGACTTTGGAAAGTAAAGATGGGTAGCGGTGGTGGGGGGGACTTTAATTTTCATCTCCCCTACAATGACCACAATCCATTACAGAAAGGAACCAAAGTTCCAATTTCCCACCAGGGTGGGGGTGGGGCCAAAAAAAAGTACAGACAAAAGAGCAGTGGTGCTTGTTGGTCAGTTCTAGTGGTCACTGGGCATGTGTCCATGGCAACTCTGGGACACAGCAGCCAGGGGAAGAGGCCATCATGGTAGGACAAGTAGCCACAATGCTCTAATGGTTCCTGTGGCATCTGAGTGGCAGCTGCTGTAAGTATGAGTTCACACATTATGCCTGATCCCAGATCAGGAAGGACAGCAATCTCTAAGAGAGCCACCAAAGAGACCTCTTATATATGGCACTTGATCATAGAAATGGATGTACATGTCTCTACCACACTACTAAGCAAAAGAAGAATGTGTGTCCAGCTGACATGCCCAGCCACTTACCAACCACCATCAACACTTTTCATTGCCACAAAACTCTCTAGACACTGGGCCTTGGAACCTCCTTGGAATAATTTTCCCCATTACTGTAAAGCCCAAACTCAGCTTCTCTTCCCCTGTAGACATAACATGTGCCTGACCCTGCCCTGTTCCAGAGTCATAGGGGACTAGCCCCCTCTGTCCACCCAAGCTCCTCTGAAAAGCTCCCAGAAAGCAACACAAGGCATATTTCTATTTTTAATCATTCTACTATCAAGAAGAATTAAAGCCATTTCTAATTAATTGCTGTTTTTAACATACTTGAGGCACTGCCAAGCAAACAAAAAGCCTTCAGAGTTATCAAAAATTAACCAACAAAACGAGACTGGGTAGGGTTTTAGCAGTAAACATTTCACTGTCTCCAGGGCTCAAACCCTGTCTGAATACTGTCTCCCAGCATCTCGATCCAGCATGTGCTGTCTGGCTCCTGGGCCCTGCCCCCTCTGTCCTCTCCTGTCTGCCATCACACAGGACCTGAAGCTTACTCACAGTGATGCTTGCACTTCCTCATGCCTCACACTCCCCTACTCTGGGGATGGTCCAGTCTATTTAGCACACCACTGAGAAGACACACTGGGTCAGCCTGTACATCCAACTCTCAGCCATCCTGCAGGCATGACCACACCCATTCCTTTACCTCAAACTCTCTCAGTCCTGTGTTCGCGGTGTGTGCGCTCCATCTTTTATCCTCTTCTGCCCATGTCTGCACCCTGTTCTGTCTTTACCATAAACATGGCTGCCCCTCCCCACTATACACTGTCACACAACAGTGTGACCGTGAGTCCCAAAGCCTTTCCCACAGCTTCCCCTCCCACACTGAAGGAGAGAGCTTTAGAGCACAGCATGTCTTAGTGTTGATTTCCAAGTACATGGCTGGATATGAACATCTTAGTAATGCCTCAAAATTACATTTCTGAGCCCTCTCCTCCAAGCCTCCTTCTGACACTTCCTCAGTGTTGTCTATGATAAGACTTGTAGATTTTCACCATGGCAACATTCACCATGTCCATCATGGGGGTCAAAGGGCATGATCACCTAAAGCTCCCAACATGATCCCTGCGCCTCACCATAAACACCCAAGACCTGAAAGGTGATATAATTAATAAAATTAATTTTTCCTCACAGCCAGGTCTATCAAATAACGCATTTTGCAACTTTTACCTCCTCAGCTGCAATGTATTGCCACTGTCTCCTTCAACATTGATGTTGCCTTTTCTATTACACAATTACTAACTCATCTGCAGGCCACTGATTTCTCACTCATGTTAGCCTTCATAGTGTGTCAAGGAGCATACAATTACTTTCTCACTCTGACCTATAGGATGAGTTCAGACATTGTAACATTCAAGTCTCTACATATTCTGGTCTAAGATCATATTTTTCGGACTCAGTCTCCATTATATCCCTCTATAGTCTGGGTATGTACGAATTGCATACTTTCTTGATTCTGCTACTTTATGCATGCATGATATGCACCTTGGCCTGACCTGTCTTTCCATGTTCTCCAATGATGTTTAATCTAGGAAGCTTCTCTGGTCCTCCCATTTGTAATTCTGCCTACATGTTTACATCATTCTGCTTTTTATTATTTTTGATGGATTACCAATCAAACTGTATACTGCTTCAGGGAAAAGAACTTGCCTTGGCCTTATTACAAATCACTTTTTTATTTATCCAGTCAACCAAGTTTTATTGAATATCTTTCTACCAAGTTCTAGATCAAATAGGAATAAGGGCCTGTATCTCTTCTTAAATCACAGTCCAAAGAGGAGGAGGAGTTAATTGTTTCCATAAATGATGAATGTTATACCCAAGATAGAAACCTGGAAGACCAGGTTATACATGACAAGACAACAGTCTCTCAAGCGTTAGGAAGTATGTGGTGTGCACAAAGGAAAGGCAACAGCCCCAGAGGATACATCAACATCACAGTTCCTGCATCTATTGCTCAAGGAACATCACACAGGGGGAGGTGGACATTGTAAGAGCCAGAATACCAGAAGTCTACTGTGCAACAGTCTCTCCTAGAAATGGGTGCATAAACAAGACCACAACGTTGGCTATATCCATAGACATGTTAACATGGAAGGGGAAGATTTTTGTGAGGTCTTACCCCAAATAAAGAACTATAGAGAACTACAGCCAAATAATAACTGTTGGAAGAGAGAGAATTAGATTATCCCAGGGGTGAGCCCCTTATTGATTATCCAATACAAGGTGATCAGCCCTGAAACCATATACACACGAACAAAAACAGATTCAGCAGGTTGTATTTATACATTTTTGTATACAGATCCATCCAAATATATGAAACAAAAATAATCAAAGAAAAAGGGAGTATCAATTTGAGAGTGAGGAAGGGAATCGAAGGGGCTGGATAGAGGATACCTGGGAGAGGATGTGGGGAGGAAAGGAAGGGGTAAAGTGATGTAATTCTATTTTACTTAAGGATGTATTATAAAGAATAGTTAAAAATACATTCTATCAGCAGGACAAGTTTGGTTTATGAGTTCACAGCCTCTGTTATATAGCCCAGCAGATAATTTGGAGTTCATAGACAATGAACGAAAGAAAATATTTGAGATAGCAGGGGGAAGAGGGGCTTGAGAGTGACAGCAGTCGGAAGCAATCAGTATGCTAACTGCCCCAGACACTGCAGATACCTAACAATCACCCAAAACTGAGTAACTCCAAAACAGCAGCAACACAGCGCTGTGGAATATTAGTTGAAGATGTGCTACGTTTGTTTATGCTGTGGAACATTTGCTTAATGATGCAAAGATGTGTTCAATTCTTTTATGTTGCATTTGTTTAACTCTGTGAAGCTGTGTTACTTTGCCTATCTAAAAAACCTGATTGGTCTAATAACGAGTGGAACGGCCAATAAGTAGGCAGGAGAAACTCAGTATTTTAAAAAAAAAAAAAAAAAAAAAAAAAAGGAAAAGAAGAAATGGAATGGATAGGTATAAGACATTATGGTAGATTATTGTGTATACTAGTAAATAAATTTAGTAAAATAGCAGCCTTAAATAATTTGCACTGTAATTTGCACTGTTATGGATTCTTATATGTTGATACAAATGTAAACTATTTTTATATTCCTGTTTAAGATAATTTGTATATTGATACAAATACAGAACTATACTTGTTATAATGTACATATATTTCTACTCTTATTTGAAATATTTGTATATTGATACAAATGTAAATTTATATCTGTCATACTTTATGTATGTTCTACTTCTGTTTAGGATATTCGGTATATTGACATATATTTAAGATTATTGTCATATTGCATATCACACTACATACTCCTACCTCTGTTATAAATATTGATATATATTTAAGATTATTGTCATATTGCATATCGCACTATACACTCCTACCTCTGTTATAACATCTTGTGTATTGTCACAATTTTGAAGCCATCGTTCTTTACCATACACTTGCTTATAGACTGTCTACCTTGTTTACGTGAAGCCTTAGTCCTTAGGTTATTTCGGTAGATAAGACTTATAGATTTATAGTCACCTATGCTTGTCATCTCTATAGTTACGTTAGTGAGGTTATCCATATTTACAGATACATAGGTCAGATGGACAGGTAATCTTCAAACACTTCATAGACCTAGAGAATATGGCATTTAAATAACTTAGAATTCTGTTGACGTGAGACACAATTGCTCCTGGCAGCACCAATTTGATCCCGAGAGAATGTTGGGCTTCTAGACATTTCCATTTGGAAGTTTGTCTTCTTGGCACAAAATGGCCTACTGGGCAAAGAACTGCCCTTGCCTCGACGGCTGACAGTACAAATGCAATGCTATCCTTTCTGGACAAGCAGGACACAAGGAAAGCGACCACTGTACTCTGCCAAGACAGGGTAAGATGGTCTTTCAGAATTCCTGCTTCTGAAAATGGTCTGTCAGATACTTTAGGCCTGTAGCCAATTTGAATGCACCAACAATGCTGAGAAACATTAGGTGACTGTCCAGGCTGCCAGCTGTCTCGGTCTACTCTCGCAAGATTCCCGAAAGTTGCTTGCATCCATCTACCATTTCTCAGGTACCATTATATTCCTTCTCAGGTCTTTGATGGGATTGAAGGCTAGCAGTTACAGTTACAACTTAGTAGATAGAACATATTAAGTATTAGATTCAGGTTCTTTAGGATAGGACACCTTTTAGAATGATCTTTGTAACATGCCATTTACCTATGCTCTATACTTCTCTGGATTTTAGTATGTGTTTCTTGCTTGATATTGTTTACCTTATCTAGGTCATTATCCCTCATTATTCCTGGACAATATTTGATAACCATTCCTTTGTATATAGTCTTGTATTAGGTTAGAACTTTCTTATTTAGACAAAAAGGGGGAGATGTAGTGGGTAGCCATTCCAGCTTTGATCTGGAAGTTCCAACCCCCATTGAGACTTCGGCAACTGTCACGCCTACAAGGCGTGGCCAAGGGAGGCGCCTGGGGACCCGAGATCTGGATCGGCGGACACTGGCTCAGTTCCAGGACCCTGGATGGTGGAGGTGGACAAAGCAGAGCTCCAGAGAACACCGCTGGACTGTGATACACCTTCCCCAGACCCCGCGACCTACCTATCCCTTAATTTCTAAGTTACGCCATTAAATAAATCTCCTTTTAACTACGTGGAGTGGCCTTAATAATTTCACCAATAGACAGGCGAGGCTGGCATGCAGAGAGGATAAATAAGAAGAGAAATCTAGAAGAAAAAGAGATCAAGGAGCCAGAGAAGGAGGACGACTCCAGGGGCCAGCCACCCAGCTACATAGCAAGCCATGGAGTAAGGAGTAAAGAAAAGATATACAGAAACAGAGAAAGGTAAAAGCCCAGAGGCAAAAGGTAGATGGGACAATTTAAGAAAAGCTGGCTAGAAATAAGCCAAGCTAAGGTGGGGCATTTGTAAGTAAGAATGAGCCTCCCTGTATTTATTTGGGAGCTGGGTGGTGGCCCCCAAAGAGTAAGGAGTGAAGCAACAACAAGGAACGCAGACCTTTCCATCACAGCTGACAACTGCCAAGAGACTCCCGAGTCGAGGCAAGCCCTCTCCAAGTTACAATACGGAGTAACAGGTCTTGCCTACTCTTGTTTTAGGAAAGGTGTTTTTTTGTTTGTTTATTTTCTTTTTCCCTTTTTTGGAAATTTATTTTTAAAAAATTTTTCATTTTACATACCAATCCTGGTTCCCTCTCCCTCCCTTTCTCCCCTCCACCCCCCCCCCATCCACTCCTCAGAGAGGGTAAAACCTTCCTTGGGGACTCAACAAAGTCTGGGATACTAAGTTGAGGCAGGACTAAGCCCTTCCCCCTGTGTCAAGGATGAGCAAGGTATCCCACCCTAGGGAATGTGTCCCAGAAAGCCACGTCACACATCTGGGATAAGTCTTGGTCCTACTGCCAGGGAATCCCCAAACAGATCTAGCCACATAACTGTCACCCACATTCAGAGGGTGTTAGTAGAGGGAACCATTAGCGGGCTAGGGAGAAACCTGGTGCTAGGGAAATCCCCAGGAATCCACAAGGATGGCACCAGCTAAGACTCCTAGCAATAATGGAGAGGGTGACTAAACTTACCTTCCCCTATTAAGCAAATTAGTGACTACCCTAATTGCCATCATAGAACCTACATCTAGTAACTGATGGAAGCAGATGCAGTGATCTACAACCAAGCAGTGGGCTGAGCTCCTAGACTCCAGTTGAAGAGAGAGAGGAGGGAATCACAGGAGCAAACGAGGTCAAGATCATGATGGGGAAAAGCAGAGAGACAGCTGACCCAAGCTGGTGGGAGCTCATAGGAAAGGGTTTTTTTGTTGGTGGTTGTTTTTTCTCTTTTGGGGGGCCTGCCACCCAGCTCCCAAATAAACCACACACAGAGGCATATTTTTACTTATAAACGTCCAGACTTAGCTTGGCTTGGTTTCCTGCCAGCTTTATTTATCTTAACTTATCCAGTCTACCTTTTGCCTCTGGGCTATTCCCATTCTCTTACTTCTGTAAATCTTACTCTTACTCCATGGCTTGCTGTGTAGCTGGGTGACTGGCCCCCAGAGTCCTCCTCTTCCTCTGGCTACTTCTTCCTCCTCCCAGATTTCTACATATTCTCTCTGCCTGCCAGCCCTACCTATCTCTCTCTCTTGCCTTGCTAGTGGCCACTTCTTTATTAGACAAGCACAGGAACATAGCTTCACAGAGTTAAACAAATGCAACATAAACAAAAGTAACACACCTTAGACAATTATTCTACAATAGTCTTTTATGAAAGCTTAAAGGGAACATGTTACAGGAAGCTTGAGGGAAGGAAGACAGTCTGAGGCGATGCCACAGGCAGCTACAGCAAAGAGGGAAGTTGAAATGCACATAATGAACTAAGCGCTCCAGCTAAAGAGACTTCCAGGCACAACACCCAGAGTCACACCTGGATTCTGCTCGCTGCAGATGACAAAATGTGAGCAGAGAGAGATGAGCTCAGAAACAAACTATGAAATCTAAGATGAGTTCTCATTTCCAACTCATTCAGGCATCAAACGGTTCTCACACCAAGAAATGACTTCAGAGTAAGCCCAAGCCCAAGGTGGAACTGTAGGGGCCTTTGTCAAGACTTGAGAAAGAGCCAAGGTGTTGCCTCACAGACATCTTCCAAGAAGCCTAGGGCCTTCTAGAGACCTTGTCATGTAGAACCACTACAGTAAGTAACAGGGTTTTTATGACCCATAAAGACATCGTCCCATTGCCATGGCACAAGGAGCCTGGAAACAAAGCAAATTAGGTGCTGGCTTTGTCGAAGGGGATGAAGCCAATACAATTCACTGAAAACCCACAGTTCTGGTTGGTTTGTTTTTGTTTTCTTGATGTTTTTACAAAATATTACCAGGTTGGACTAAAATAAAGAGCACAGAATGAAAGAGGAGCTTCAGATACCCAACATGCAATTGGGCACTTCAGATACCCAACATGCAATGGGGCACTTCAGATACCCACATGCAATGGGGCACTTCAGATACCCAACATGCAGTGGGGCCATTCAGTACCCAAGCATGGAATGGAGCCCTTCAGGTACCCAAACTAGCCAACAGGAAGCCACTGAGAAGCTACTGGGCTCCAAAACACTGAATCTTTTCTATACACAAAGGACTTAACACAACTGAGAACCCCAAAAGAGGATCTGAATGCCCCATAAAACAGTAAAAGAGGATGTGGCACCAGGAACCTGGGAGATTCCAAAGTTGCCATACAGCTATGTGCTTCTTCTTTCCCACTTTTGGACAAGCTTATAGGATGCCTGCCTCCATAGTGGATTTGTAGTGTGTGGGAAGCAAATACATTTCTCTCTAGCTCAGAGGTCTTCACAACAGAGCTGAAGGAGCTAGAGCCATGGAACTGATCCTGAAGAGCCTCCTCTATACTCAGACCAAGTTCAGATGATGAGGCCTTTATTTAAGGCTGAGCCTGATGTGATAAAGTAAGACTTTTGGAGGGTCTGGGTCTTACAAATATGTGGCTGTATTTTATATGCCCAGAGGAGGTAAACTGTTATGGTCAGAAGACAGATGGAGGGCAGATTGTTTTACCCCCAAAGAAACCATAATAATTTTTTTTTCAGTCCTATGGGTTCTTCTAGAATCACATCATTCCACTATCAAAAGATAGAGTGCAAAACCAGAAGTGTAATCTTAGCTATTCAGGAGGCTGTCAGGAAGATGGCTACTTTAGGCTATGAAGTGAGTTCAAGGGAAGCCTGGGTAACTTAACTGAAGACCAGCACCACTGCCTAAATCTGAGGCTAGTGCACCACGCAGGGCTGACAGAGTAAAGCAGTCCTGAGCAGCAGGACTTTGAAGGCAGGTCAGAAAAGGTGATATTGATGTGGATATGTAACTTATAACTTCATACATACAACTTCATCATGGTCACTGGAATACCAGTGGTCAAGACGCTCAAGCATTACCCAAAACCCTATGTGCTCTGCAGCCTCTGGGCTACCAAGCAGTCTAGATGAGGCCCCATGTAACTGCTGCTGTATGAAGCCAGACAGCAACAAGCCAAGGCTTTCCCTAATCCCTGACCATGGGAAAACAGGAGACCTCCGAAAAGAAGTGTTGTTGTCTAAGGCCCCGACATTTATGGTGATGTGGCACACAGAAATGAATAACCAAGGTGAGAACTGATGAAGTAACTCTTCAATTTAATTTTCCCTCCTGAACACTGTGACTCTTTGAAGACCGGTAAGTTGTGTCTGATAACCCTCACTAGGCAACAGCAGACCTGACCATACTTGGCTTTCAGGTAGCCTTTTCCAACAGCAGACATGCTGGGCCCATGAAATCCCATTTTAATTCACACTTACAAATCATTTCCATCTGACCATGTTATTGCATGTTGAAACACCGAGAAGAAAAAAACGAGCTGCTAGTAATCAGAGATGAGCGGCTACTGCTAAATCTTGGCCCTTATCCTCAGTGATTCCTATTAACACCTTTTAAACCGCTGCTCATATTGCTCTGAGGAAACTTGGCACCCCTTTCTCTAGCGCATAAAGGGCAGCAGAGACGAGGACATGAGAGTTTCCTGTAGGTGATCAGGAAAGGTTGGGCAGAAGCAGAGGACGCTGGTAAGTTAATTGTGAGTGGTTCCAAACACGGAAGGGCACCGTGCAAAGCTTCCTCATAATCCTTTAGCATTTTCTGCTGTGAGAATAAAACAAAACAAAAAAACAAAAAAAAAACTGATAAATGTTGCTCTTCAGATAGTGACAAAAGAAATTTGTAACTTTGGAAATCCAACATGAAAGGGTGGCAGATTCAAAGAGAACGTAGGAAATTCGTTGGAAGAAGCAGCTCAGAGCAGAAAGGCAATTAGACTTCTTACTCTGTTTTAATCCCATCAATCCTCCAATATGGCATTTCTCCAAGGAAGGGCGACAAAGAACAATGACAGCGCCACCAGCCCTGAAAGCAGCATCCGACGCTGCAGCCATTGTGTTTTCCAACTGAAGCTCACACGGGAATGGGTGCCAAGCTGATATGTAACTTCGGCTAATGTACGACAAATAACACAAATCAAGAAGACACCCTTCTCATAAAACCCAGGGAAACGGAGGAAATAACGCTTGGCCCTGGAGCAGCGTAGAAGCTGCCTGGATTCTGCAGCAAGTTATAAGGGAACTTAATTGCAGAAGGCGAGGGTGGGGACTGAGGAAGCTGCGCCTGCCGGCTGTAGCTCCCAGAGGGCAGTATAACTAACTGGAACCAGAAGTGTTCTACCAGGAAACCGAGAAGCAAGGTGGGGTGGTCAGTTTCCACTCTCGGGTGTCAACCTGGTTAGGCTATGGTCCACAGTCAATCAATCAAAAGCTAATCTAGGTGTGGCGATGAAGGCATTTAGTCCATGGGATTAAAATCCACAATCAAAACAAGGGAAATTATCCTTGAAAAACTGGCTGGGCCTGATCCAATCAGTGAAAAAGCCTTCCACGCTAGGCCAGGACTCCTCTGAAGAAATTGCTTCCTAACAGCCTCTATCATGCCTCAGAGTCTCAGCCTGCCCTGACAGCCATCTCTGTGGAGTCCAGGCTGGCCTCATCAGCCCACAGTAGAATGTGCCCACTCTATGTAATAAATCTCTTTCTGGGTCTCCTACTGGTTCTGTTTCTCTGGCTGAAGCTACTCGCTCTATCTTGCAGCCTCATTACTGATCTTTACAAACAAAAGGCACGTTACCCAGCACAATAATGTCAGCACTCGCATCCTCTGGCTCTCTGTTAGTGGAAAATGGTAACATCCTCAAGTGGAAATTTAAAGGAAATGCACAGAGAAAACAATATGAGAAGTAACTAAGGTAACAGGAAGACTGGAGACTAGATTCTTACAATGAAAAGACACCTACCAAGACGAGGGGCTAGTTACTGCTTCAAACAGCTCCATGTTCAATCTAAGACAACAATCAACTCAGTTATAGTAAACCTTTCATCAAGAAGGGGAAAAATGAGCTTTGAAGCTGATAGGTGGTGGTACAAGGCTTTAATCCCACTATTCCTGAGGGGAAGGCAGAGGCAGGCAAATCTCTGAGTTCGAGGCCAGTTTGGTCCAGGAGGGCCAGGGCTATACAGAGAAACCCTGTCTCAAAAAACTAAAAGCAACAACAACAAAAACCGCTTTTGACTAGTAGCCAAGAACACACTCTGGAGAGATAGCCCAATGTACTAATTTGGTGAGATGAAATCCAAAACCAGGAAACTAATATATAGAAAATAGTCCTGATACTATATTTTTTACCAAGAAACCTGACTCTGAATACATACATTTACACAAACTACAGAGCTTCATATTTTCTATGCAGTCAAAGACAACCTTGAACTCCTGATCCTCTTGCTTATATCTTCAGAGTGGGCTGCCTTGCCCAATTTATGCACTACTAGAGATTGAACCCCAGACCTTGCACATGATAGGCAAGCATCCTACTAACTGATCTAAAGCCCAAAGTTCCAAACACATTTTATAATAATGTATGTGCATGAATTCCAAAGTATGTCTTCATAAAAATTACTAAGCACTGCTCTAGGGACGTCTCAGGTTTTAATCCTCGTATATTCCAGGTCAGATGACAGCAGTAGTAAAGACTACACAGCACGTGTCCCTCAGGAAGACCCAAATCGAGCCTTGGCACCCACACAGAGGTCCACAGGCACAGCTACTTCCCATGAAACACAGATGGAAAGCATTTGCCATCCGTAACTCTTGAAGAAGCACAAGTTTCCCATTGCTTATCAGGATGTAAGGTTCAGGAGGAAGCATGTTATTCTCTGACTGTAAAATCAACATGGCATTCATAGTATAGAACAGTGTGTAGCCGATTACAAGCATCAAGCTGACCATCATGATATCATTAGTAGAACAATCTAACAGAGAACAGGACATCCATCAATGTGCAAAAGAACTTGGGGGGTGGCACACACACAAATTTCTAAGTAAGTCTGCATATTTATTTGTAAAGGCATTTGAAGGATGTGGGGAGGTCCTCTGTGTTGGAAGGGCTGCTTCCTTTTCACTACGTACTGGGCTTCAAGCAGCCAAGCAGGTAACATTCCTTTCTCCCTCATCTGTTCTATACTAACTTGGAAATAAGATGGAACAGTATCTCAAGTCCCAAACACCAGCTTTGCACTTCAGAGGTAATGTCTGAGATTGTGGTCTCAGCAGTAAGTAGCATGTCTGTGTGGACAGATTCCTGCATTTAGTCAAGACTTATCTAGTCCTCAGACATGCTGACCAGCACCTTCCTCCCACACACAGCCAGGGCCCTGGTGATGCAAGGTGGGGAAGAGGGGAGAAGAAGGGGCTTCCCTGATTTCTTTACTTCCCTCTCTGGTCACCAATCAAAAACCACTGAGCTGTGCAGAGAAGCCCAAGAATGCTTTGCTAGAGAGCCACCATGTGTGGAGAAGAAACACGCACTAGGCTTTCTTTACCTAGCAGGTGTATACACTCAAGTCAAAAAGTAAGGATTTGAAAACTGAAATTACAAACCTTCTAAAAAAGAAATCATCGCTCCAAACACTACAGTAGTGTGTGTGTAAAACAGAGAGTAAAAGACGGACTTTCCCAGGGAGTGAGGCATAATGCGCCCCCTTCCCAAGCACTGCAAGTGAAATGAATGAGGTCCCTAACAGCTTGACCTCGTGACAGTGGGGTCAGAACAAGAACATCAAGTTTTCACTGGCATCTGCTGCTACCCTGTAACAACTCAGGAGTTCCACCATTTTTATCAGCTGGTCTCCACTCAGCAGTTTTAACAATGAAGACCTCACAGGTATCGCAAATGACTTGCTCCTGTGAGTTAAACTATTATCAAAACCATTTACCACATGAGAACAGTAATTTATTTGGTAATAAAAATATCTTTCTGATGTTTTTATTTATCTCAAGGTTTTTTTTATACTAAAGTTTACAAAATAAAAAAGCAATGTAGTTAATGACACAAGTCCGTACTTCTTAGTGTTCTGCCTCACAATTTCTCACTGTCAAGGAGCCGGATTGGTGCGCATCCACATTATTCTACAAAATAATGGACTCTGGGTTTGGTTTGCTTTGGTTTGGCTTTGTTTAAGCTGGCACTTGTTAAAGAATTACAAAGAAAGTGGGAAAATATTCTGGAATGTAAGAGAATTTGGATCTGGGAAGGAAGGAACAGGCTCTGGGGGACTGCAACTGCTTGTATTTAGTGTCATCTAAATATATATTTCCTGATTGCACCTTATTTGTCTGCTGCTCAAAGGAAACTCTGCTCAAACTGTGTTTTATAATCAAACTTCTCTACATGTTTCCCCCACATTTTCCTGGAAAGAGGAATGCTGAAGCCCAGTAAGAAACCACCACAGAACTCCCAAAGAGATATAGGGAGCAAGCAAGTTAAGAAGTCCCTATTACATCAGTTCCTCAACCCTCATCGCTCCTCATAGCCATGATCCACAGACACAACATCACTGACAGATGCTGTGGGGACAGAAAGCCCAGCTCCGTGAAGGAGCAACACACACACACACACACACACACACACACACACACACACACACACACACCACAATATCACAGGCACAGGAAAGTGTCACCAAATGAACAAATATAATGAATGAATAATCAATCCTAATAAAACACAAGCCACAAGACAGTTCTGGACCAACCTATCTAACACTGAGACTCGAAGGTCCACTATCATCACATCATTACACAACTACAGTCCTTTGCATTCACAGATCATCTCACTGTCAGGAAATGACTAACAGAAACTAGAGAACAGGGAGCTTGAACGGCCTAATTTATTCTACCTGCTTGAGCAAAGTAGCAATTGATGTCAAGATAACTATGGGCCATCTTCTAAGCACTTGAAGATCCTGTGAGGAAGGGCCCAGCTCTAAATACAAATAACAGCAGAGCTGAAGGTGGAAACAGATGGGCCCATCTGCCTCTGAGCTGATGCAGTAACATCCTGTCATATTGAGGATAACGCAAAGAAGCAAACAAGCCCATATTGCCTCAGCGAGATCACTTCCCTTTGTAACCAACTCATTTAGCCTGCCTGGTGAATGTGAAGGGCAGTGTCAGGTGTGAGGTTAGAAAGCACACACCCACTCAGACTGATACCCATTGCTGATGGATACCATGGCTTCCAAAACAGGAGGGTTGTGTTTCTAGCACAAGTATGAACTGGTAAGAAAAAATCAGTGACTGCACCATGACATCTACCTGCAGAAACATGCCTGATATTTAAATTCTACTCTCTCTCAATCACTATATTGGTCATTCTACCCAAGCTCTCATCCCACATTCATCCACTTAAGTTACAAAACTGCCAGGAGATGAGGAATCTCTGTGTTTCCATTTCTAACTCGAGGCTTAAGCCTCTGAGCAGGCTCCATGTTCCTGGATGGCACAGTATTACTCTCCCCTAAGCACAGGGCATTTGCGTAGTCAGGCAGGCACCTTCCTTAACTACTGGATCAGAGAAGCACAAATGCTATAACCCAACGGGCTGGAAGAGTGACAGGTGTCATGGAAGTATCACCAACCCGATAGAACCAGGCCTCCTACATCCTGCTCTTTATGGAACAACATTCACTTGGCTTAAACATAAACTTTTGGCCTTAAAAGGAACACTCATAAATGCACAGAAGGAGAAAATAAAATGAACCACACATTTCCACCTACTAATACTCTGGAACTCTGATTTTATCTATAAACGTAGTTCATTCTGACACACTACTGTTTTACTACTGTGCATTCACTGCCCAAGGTGTTGAGTTTTAAAGGGGCACCTCTCACATCCTCACATTCCCCTACCCTTTCCCATCCCACCTATTCATCCCCTTCTGCTTTCATGCCAGTGTGTGTAAAACAGAGGTTCCACACGAGGGCAAGGAGGTATTTTGTCTTTCCGAGCCTGGCTTTTTTTTCTCTTAATATCATGACCTCTATTTTCATCTATTTTCCTGAAAATGACATAACTCTAGTTCTTCCTTGTGGCTAAATAAAACTCCATTGTGTATACACAGCACATTTTTTTTCTTTATGCATTCATCTGTTGATGGACATTTAATACTTCAGTACTTTTAGAACAAATCCAAGGCACTACCTCACCTGTAAATATGTTAACACGCATCTCTGAGAGGCTTACAGCATCACACTATGATCCTCCCATCAAGAAAACCATCAATAATTTCCTAGCAGAATGTCCTATCAGTCTATGTTAGAATTTTTTCCCACTGTGTCAAATGTATTTTTTTTCCTTCAGTTTATTTACTTAAGCCAGTGTGTGCCAACATGGGAAAACGGTCTATACCTTCAATCTGTAACATATCTTAAGATCAATCCTAAGAAGTGTGACACTATATCCACTCAAGATCTGTTTGTATTGGATGCTGTTTTTAACAAAAAGGTCTTCACTGTTTTTCTATTGCTACCACAACATATTTCTTCCACAAAGATCAGATTCCTGTATCTTACATCACCAGGAAAATTAATTCTTGGAAATAAACAAGAGGTAGGATGCAAGCCCCTCTGTAAAAATCCTCCAGACACGACTTTCATTTCTGGGGCAACATCCAACTGCGCTTCAATCCAATACTGAAAAAGTGTTATAAATTCTATTTATCTAAATTTATTTCTTACTAAAAAGAGACTGCTAGAGCAGCAAAATAAATGATATAGATTTCCTTGTAAAAGGTTCCAATGAGCCATAGATTCTAATTCACGTATTTTCCTAACAAAGACAGTATCTGACCAGCTACTGATTTTAAAAGAATCTAGCAAATTACAGTTACATATTCTCATGGGGCTAATAAAAACAAAACACAGTGGAGGAGAAAAAAAATCACAGTCCCACAGTCCATGGTTGGGCTGGTGAAAGGGAGAGCCGAGCTAGCACAAAGTGAACCTAGTCTTCCTGAAAGGTCTACTCCTTTCTTAAGGATCTACTCTTTTTATGGTACCTGCCAATCAGTAGTGAAACTAAAACACGTGGAAATCAATATTTAAATGCTGGTCTGTAAAACGCCAATAAAACCTTCACAGATAATCTGTAGGAAAAGAGGAAAAGCAAGAAGGGAACCAGGTCATTCAAAAAATAGAGAATCCACTCTTGAGCTGAGAACCTGGACATGGCCTACACATCATCTGTGTTTGGTGCACGGTAGTCCCAGTTACTGAACTTTCTTAAATTCTCACCACAATGCCCCTAGTTTGCAAGAAATAAAAAGCTCTCACATTCTTCATCCTCCACATCTGGACACTGTTCGAATTCCTGCCCACCCCTGCCACCCTGCAGCTGTCTGTCTTCCCTCCACTTCAATCACACAATGGCAAGACTTCTGCATTACCTTCACAGGTCTATCCACCCGAGACATGTATGCTTGTCTTCTGGAGAAGAAAGACTTCCATTTACCTCACACTGGACAATGGAAGCACCACAATTTCCATGAAGTCTGTATGGACCACACTCTGCAGCATCTCCCCCTGCTAACATATCAGGCACCACTCCATCTGAACTTTTATCACACTGCCTTCAGCTAATCTTTGGGTACAGTCCTCCTCAACAGGCAGGTTCAAATCCATACTGGCCACACTCCAGAAGCCCTTGATTATCTACGACCTTACTGGGTAAAGACACACCTACCAAGGAAAAGGATGTCTGTAAAATATGTTCACAATAAAACACAAAAATCGCCGGGCGGTGGTGGTGCACGCCTTTAATCCCAGCACTCGGGAGGCAGAGCCAGGCGGATCTCTGTGAGTTCGAGGCCAGCCTGGGCTACCAAGTGAGTTCCAGGAAAGGCGCAAAGCTACACAGAGAAACCCTGTCTCGAAAAAACAAAAAAAAAAACAAACAAACAAAAAAAAAAAACACAAAAATCAACTTGGGACAAAGGACTAAAGGTCTTAAAGCATAAGGGTTAATTTCCTAAGAAAAGTGAGGCAGAAGCTTTAATAACTGCAAGGCTCTTGCATTTTTAAGTATCAATCATTATCTACTTAATCACTAAACACAAGGCGAAGTATTCAAGTTCATATATTTTATATTTCAAATCACGTACAAGTGTGTTTTTATTTATGCATGTTGGATGTATTAAATCAATGGCTCTCAACCTTCCTAATGTTGTGACCCTTTAATACAGTTACTTGTGTTGTGGTGACCCCCAACTAAAAAATTATTTTCATTGTTACCTCATAACTGTAATTTTGATATTGTTATGTATTGTACTGTAAATACCTATGTTTTCCAATGGTCTTAGGTGACCCCTGTGTTGTTCAACCCACAAAGGGGTCACAACCCACAGGTTGAGAATTTCTGTATTAAATGATGATGTTCAAAGTTTTTAACACAAAATTGACTCAAATTATGGAAACCTTAGACAGCAAAACAAGTATGAAATCAGAATCCTTCTCTAAGGTGACAGCCAAGAATAATAGTCACCAACACAGGGGACCTCTTCAGACAGATCTGACCAAAGGCTCCAACTGGAATCAGGTATCACTGCGAAGCCACTGTTTTAAGCCATTCATCTCAAAGAGATAATTCCTAACACATCCAGTGGTTTTACAGGTAAATGAGATTTAATGTCTGAAATATTTAGTTCAGTTCTAGAACTCACCATGCACTTTAAAAATGCTGATTTACACTGAATTCTACTCAGGACAAAACAAAATCTGAGTCCTCACCTTCAAAATTTCTCAGAGAATGAATCACGGTGAGATATAAACTTACTTTCTTAGATACATACAGCCTAGTAAGACTACTTTAGGATACTGAAGATCAACATTGTGAATAGGATGATATCTGGTCAGAATTTTTCTCCAATCTCTCCATACAAGAAGAAAGATGTGGCAGTCCAATTATAATGCCATAATGAGGTTTAAAGTATTAATGACATAATGTCTGGGTTAAAGATAAACTTTCGTTGGATATTATTTTCATATTCATATTCTGAATTATACTCTTATAAATTACTGAATCAATGAGCATTTAGGGGAAAGCCTTGTAACAGGTATATTGGCTTATTATTCTATGGCCCTTTCAGAATTCATGCTTCTATGGGTTCTTGCCCTACTATTCTTGCTCTCCTAACACAAGTCAGAGGTAAAGTTGACAAGACCCACCAAGCAGTGCACCTTGATCAACACTGTAATCCTCTTCAGGCAATGCAAGACACTCAGAGCTGCATCCTGAGAGGCTGCCCAAGCTCTCTGCATCCCCGATGACTGGCGTTCAGTTACTCAATTCCTATCCATACCACTACCCAGTTGCAGCATCTGAGAATGCACATGGCTTTCCTCACTACTCCTGCAGATGTTTCAACTTTTCACCAAACCCTGTGAATCTCCACATCTTTTTTACTACACAATCCTCCTGGAGGTTCTACAGATCTGGGACTTCCTCCCTGAATGCCCAGCACATGGAAAACCGGCAAACTTAAGGTGTTTGAGCCAAGATTCAGGTAACTGATTCCACAGTAGTGGAATGAATGAATGTAAACACCAAATGTTTATTAATACCAGTACAGCACAGAATTCTTTTTTAGAACAGCTGGCTTAGCCAGTCTCTGAAGAAACTAAAGGGGGGAATAGAATTTAATATTTATTCAGGACTACGTGGTTTACATTTACAGAATGTTTTAGCACCTGTAAGAACTGTGCAAGTGGGTTGTGCAGATATGATTTGTAAGATGCAATCTTACTACTAAACTTTCTAGGAGTTTCATTAATTATAACCTGTGGGGGCCCAGAGAGGCTCCCTAGTAAGGCCTTACTCAAGGTCAGAAAGTCTGACCTTGCTTTGTCCAGCAGGGCTGCATAACGGGATGATTTGGCCAGGGGTGTGGTTACCAGGTATTTTGAAGGGTCTATACTTGTTGGCACTTTATACCTCAACCCTGAAAGGGGGAGGTGTTTTGTTCCTCCCCTTGCTGATGTATAAAAGCCCATCATGAGTAAACCTGAGGCTGCTGAGTATTGACCCAGACCCTCCCAAAGCTATCCTATGTCTCTGTCTTTCTCTCCATCTGTGTTTATATTTCTTCCTATTATTTCTCAATTCCTCATTCCCCACTTCAAAGGATCCTTCAATAGGTCAGGGCTGAACCCCAACACTGAACCCCAACAATAACCCAGATACTGAATTCACTACATAAAACAATACAAAGAAATCACTCAATTTACACTATTATAATACTTTGCCAAATATAGTAATGATGGGTGATGGTGCTCTGCATACTGTGAATGTGTTGTTCCTATTGGTTGATAAACAAAATGCTGACTGGCCAGTAGCCAGGCAGGAAGTATAAGCAGGATAAACAGACAAGGAGAATTCTGGGAAGAGGAAGGCTGAGTCAGGAGTCGCCAACCAGACACAGAGGAAGCGAGATATGAAGGCAGAACTGAGAAAAGGTACCATGCCGTGTGGCTGAACATAAATAAGAATTATGGGTTAATTTAAGTGTAAGAGCTAGTCAATAATAAGCCTGAGCTAATGGCCGAGCAATTTTAATTAATATAAGCTTCTGAGTGATTATTTTACAAGTGGCTGCAGGGTCTGTGGGGCTGGGCAAGACCAGAGAAAACTTCAGTTACTTATTAAATTAGAATACTACATATTGTAGATACCCAAACATATTTGACATTTTAGATCTATAGTGCATACTTTAATAATCAAAGTAAGTGTCTGTTGAAGGAAAGGAATGGTTGCAAAGGGACCGCCACAAGGTCCCTTTTTAAAAATCACCTGCTTTTAACATCTGCACTCACTCTGCCTTCATAAACTCACTGTTGTCCCTCTACAACCAAACTTTGAGGCTTTCTCCCTACTTACTCCTTCCCTTTTCTCCTCCTCCTATTATTTAAAAAGTGACTGTTGCACTGTTTCCAAGAATGAACCCTCAGTTGTTTGGGTGGGCCAGCCTCAAGGAGCCCCATCAGTAGAGAAACCTTAGGCAGCGTGAGCCTGGTTGGGCTTGGCTGTACCTGCAGAAGCATGAGATAACAATAAAATGGCTGGTGCTGAGGTGGCCAACTGAGTGTTGGGATGAGTGACTCCATAGCAACGGGCAGTAGAATGCAAGGAATTAGATATCAGAGCATGTATGATCATCCACAGAATGGAGTCACCAAACCAGGCACAAGGAGTATTGTCAACTTGAAGAGTCAATTAGCTCATTAGTTTTTAAAATGCTATTATCTGGTGGTGATTTCTGTGCACCAAAGATAGACTTCCCAAAAATGAAAGATACTCTAAGAAGCTCAGTTAGCACTGAAAACTAACTTTCAGATAGCTTCCAGTTCATGATATATTTTGCTAATATAACAGGATGACTCAATTAGAATGCCTTATCAGGAACTAAATTTTATATAATTTAAATTAACAATATGGGTTTGTAGTTGTTGGTAACTTCTGCCTCCATATATATGTCCTACACACCCCTTCCTTCTTCTGTTCTTATAGGGCATCAGATTGAACCCAGAACATCATACATGTGAAAGCACTCACTGAAATAGGTTCCCAGCCCCATAATCTATGTTTCTTTATATCAAACTAAAATAAGCTAATACAATTTAAATTGTGTAAAACCTGTCAACTTCACTGGATAATAACCTTCATTATTTTCCCATTTGACAGTGAGTTGACCAAAGAAAACTTTTTTAACACTCTAATGAAATATACTAAAAATCTATCACAAGAAACCCAAATTTTACTTTATGCCCATATAATTTCAAAGGTTACATGAGGTTTCCCGTTGTAAATGGGGGGGGGGGGAGTCCACTGCACTGGACACTGTATTCAAGGGTCTTTCTAGAAGAGAAGTGCAAAGGTGAAGGACTGGAGGATGGGGGGAGCAAGATGGGCTACTCAGTCTATGAAAAGCAGGGACAAGGCCACCAATCAACTTCTCAATCCTTTGTGAAAGCTAGTTGAAAATACTATTTCAAGGTTTATGTTGTAGCTAAAACTAGAAAACTTCAAAAGTCATTTCAAAGCATTACAAAGGTTACATGAGATTTCCCATTGTAAATGAGAGAGACAGAGAGGGAGGGAGGGAGGGAGGGAGGGAGGGAGGGAGGGAGGGAGGGAGGGAGAGAGAGAGAGAGAGAGAGAGGCAGCATTACAAAGTTGAAGGCCAGACAAAACTAAACAGAGTAAGATCCCCAAGAAACATATCAGAAGGGAAGGCCAGTGCCATGCCAGCTCTGCCCAGGCTCCCCTGCAGGGAAGGTAGCTCATTTACACTTCAGGAAGCTGGTCTCTAGCTTAGGCAAAGATAACCATATATGTGATCGGAGGTCAGTTCCTGAGTTTGTCTCTTTGATTTATAGTGTTTACTCAGTAGACATCTTATTGTACAGCTCTAAGCATTCTGCCATGCATATGTCTATTTTTACATGTTAGCATCACACAGTTTCTAGTATGTAAGTCAACAACTACCATTAATCACACAACTGCCTAACCAACATCATCATCATCAATTTTGGAACATTTTGAATTACTCCCAAAAGAAACTCGTGTGCCTATCAGCAGATAGTCCCTATTACCCACTGGATCTTCCACAAGGCAACCACTCATCTGCTTGCTGCTGCCTCTATGGATTTGCTCACTCCAGACAGTGCATATAAACAGAATCATACAATGTATAGACCTCTCTCCATTCATTAGTTGATGACAGTTGAGTTATTGCCACTTTGATCTGTGATGAATGGTGCTGCTATGAGCATTCATACTCAAAGTTTTAGATGGCCATACTTCTCCTTTCTCTTCAATGTGTTAACTTAGCAGTAGGATATCTGGGCTACACGCTTACCTGTTGAAGAAATGTCAAACAGTCTTCCAAAATAGCCACACCATTTTATTTCCCCATCAGCACCCTATGTGAAGCTTACTACAATTTCTCCACACCCTGTCAACACTGGCTACTGTCTGTCTATTTCTTAGTGGTTATAAAACAGGATTTCTGTCTGAGTTTGTTTTGTATTTCACTCCCTTGCATTGTCCTCTTTATTCCTCATCGCGACTTTGAGAAAAGAGCCAATGCTTATTCTTCACAAGCCATCTGTGAACTGGAGAAGTGACAGACTCGGGGACAAAGCCATCAGCAGACTATGTACCCTCCAGAAAACATTCTTACACACAGCACAACTACAAGGCCTCTCCTCATCCTAGAACACTATGTAGGCCAGTCCCTTCAGATCCTTCCAGCTGTGACTGTCTCAGATCATAAATTCCTACTGCTTCAAACTCTCTTCCCTAAGTCAATTTTCTCTTTGGCTTCAACATCAAAAGTAGCTGGGCTTCTTCCAAGTAGAAGGCTTTGGGCTCCAACCATAACAAAGATGCGGCCTCATTTCCATCATGCAAGCTCAGGGCCAAACCTGAGATCTACCTTGAACAACTCTAACGCCTCACACTGTGGTTTAACCAGACAAACCATCCATGTTCAACAGCTTTGGACTCCTGGAGGTGGCAATTAACATTTTTCACGTGTGCTACACTGGTAAGCAATCCTCATTCTCGGCTTTCTATTTGCTTTGCTTGTGTCTCTTTTACCTTCTTTTGCTCATCATGGAAATTCTGACCAGTGACAATTTGCATCTTTCTAAGCTATTTCAAGTCTTTTCTGAAATAGTGAAGTAGCGAAGAAATAAACACACCGAGATGTTTTCAAGGAAGCATCAAAATAGCCCACAGCTGCAGGTCCTTCCACTAGACACGCACTTTCCAAGACAAAGTATTCTCTAAGAATCAGAAAACGTTGCCCTCTCTACCTTGGCAAGAGGGAAAACACTTTTATAACATTCTCAACTGGACTCGTGTTCCAAACTAATGTGCGGAATGGGAAAGATGGGTAGTTAGTGTCCAGCAGGACAGAGGAAGGAGCAATGGTGACTCTGTAGTCTCATGAACACGTGCAAAGGTCCATTCCTTCTGGAATATACACCTCATTAACATTTCTGGCCCATTTCCAAATGTGTAAGATTTGCAAACACTTTTTGATGGCTGGGTGGTGTTACTCAATGACATAACAGTTTGAATTTCAGAGCCTGACTTAGTATGACTTTACCATACTAAAGGAGTAAGGCACCAACATGAAAGGATTTACTCATCCAGATAGAAAACTATAACCCACAAATGTGAATCAGGTCATATTGGTTAAAAAAAGAATAACTATGAAATATGCACATAAACAACTATTATAGAAACCTTAAGTGCTGTATAGAAGCATGCCAATTGGCATGGATCAAGCCTAAGCTTTTTATTAAAGGAAAATAAAAGTTCTCAACACTCAGAATAGTTTAACAGTATGTGTTAAATTGTATGCATCCATCTGGACTTTCAACCACACATACACACACTTATATACACATTCATCATAAGACATGCCTAGGACAATGCTTAGCCCTCAGTGCTAGGGTTCTGGGCCAAGTCTACACAACCAGCCACTTTTTCAATTAAGTTTTTCAGAATAAGCACGCATTATTCTTTTTTACCAAAACAATAAATTCGGTGCCTTCACTATCCTGGACCCATTGAGAGAAAACTGAAAACGAGGAGGGATATGACAAAAGAAACTATGACTACAGTTGGTGTAAGCTTGAGGGTCAGAGTGGGTGGGTGTGTCTATGACATCGTAATTCAGGAGACGGCGGGACTGTGGAGCTGGACGCACAAGATGAGCTACACATGCCATGTGTATGTTTATGCGCCCATGACAAGGGATGGATGGGATCGTGAAGGTGCAGAGTCAGATGAAGGGAAGTAAGCTTTCCAGAAAGAGCTACAGTGCTGACAGCCTCTATCATTCATTCTTTATGGGGCCACTCTGTAGAGCTCCAAGTTAACATATTCATTGAAGAATTCTGGAGATGATGCTCTGAATACAATACATTTCTTTCAAAGGCATTTTGGCCATACCTACCTAAATGACTACTGGGTATGCCCTTTACCATACATCTTCAATATCAATGTGTGCCTTTCAGAATAGCTTAGCACATACAAAATGGCTCATGTGTAAAAATAACTACTGAAGCAGTGTTTGTGACTGCAAAAACCTGAGAAAACTCAAGTATGAAACAATAGATGACTGATTGTAAAAATTACAATAGTCTACTGCACAGCAATAAAAAGGAGGAGGAAGTTGTGTGAAGAATGTGAAAATACACTCAGTAGGGGGAAAACAAGGCAAAAGCTACCTTATGTATGAACTTTTATATATTAATATATTTTACGTTACATTGTTTGATCAAACAAACACATGAAGATTAATTTCCAGCAGGCCACCTGTCGGGTTGCTAGGTTGAACTTTCTGTGTTATATACTCCAGGATTTGCCTAAAATTGTGTCTGTATAAGAATGGAAGGGAGCCCCCAGTTGATCCTATACATTCTAATAAAGCTCACAGCTTCCCCACTGTCCTGCAACCTAATATTCAGTAGCAGCAATACGAGACCATCATTCCCTACAGAACTGAATAAGTCAACTATTCAGCAAATGGAGATCCAGTTCTGGACTGTGCAGGTAACATGAAGTTAAGACAAAAAACATTAATAGTCAAGACACAGTCTGAAAGCAGACTGCCTTGCTTTCCAGTGAGCCCACTTCAGAAAATTCCAGAGGACATGTTAGCTAATTGACATACACAGACTGCCAAAGGAAGACTGGAGTTACAAGCCAACCTCAAATTAAGTTCAGGGTGATAAGGTACAGCAAGAACCCATGACAATTTAAAGGGAAGTTTTAAAATATGCATTTGCTATCTTAGAGAAGCTCAATATTCTAGAAATCCAATTGCATCTTCCAGAAGGACCACACACAATTAATTGAGAGGTTTAAGGGTTAATTACCAAAGGACATGATTCTGCATGAGAAATTTTTCCAATTCTGGAAAAAAATGAAATTGGTTGTATCCTACTGAAAGGCTATATTCATTCTAGAATCTTACTTACACTGAAATTCAAAGTAAGAATATTGTTTCCCTCTAAAGAACAATGAAGCCTTCACCTAAGGCAGTCTTACTCCGTAGTGCCAGGATGCCCGCTGTGAGAACAGTAACACACCAAGACACACGTGCAAACCCACACCAATCCAACACACAGAACAGAGAGAGCATATCCCAGATTATGTTACACTTCACCGAAGCATAGCATGTAACCCAGAATCAACAGAGTGTAAGCTAAGATGAAACCTACAGCTAAGGAATCTGCTCTCTCTGTAATAAGTCAGTCACCTGAGCTTAGTGGATACCTCCTAACACCTAGCTTTAAATTGAAAAAGAAAACAAAACACCTCAGTCTGTTGTTTTCCACTTATTTAGTATCAATGTAATGCTTACAAAATACTTGGTGCTTTTATAATAATCGCTAGTTAAGCTTGTAGTTCTTATGCTATAAGTCAGAGGATGACTACAGTTTTTATCCTCAAATTGTGTTCTGAAATTCTCTAACTTTTGCATGATTCTGACTTGAATTCCCACATGAAAACTGCACGACACAATGACCCAAGCTTGTGAAAGCCTCCAATCTTGCATTTGAAAGCTCTACACATCAGGATTTGCTACAGGGAAATGGATTAAAAGGTTTGGGGAATCTGTGGTTTCCTGGAAAGATGACTAATCTTACTTACTAAGAGCCTACTTGAAGGAGGAAATATCAGTCCTGAAGACGTTACAGTGAGTTATAGTTAGTGCATGGCTAATGCTATTTTTGTTTGCCAGCCTTTGTAAAGCACTAGAGTGTGGAATAAGCTGGAATATGCAAATAAAGGAAGTCTGAATGAACCAACTCACTACTTGACCTTAAATCTATCATTTCTTGACCTCCACATGTGTGCTGTGGCACTCACATGCATGCATACATGCACACACACAAAATGAATGTTTTAAAAAAGTATCCCCAGAATACCATTTCACACCTATGTGTTTGTGTTGAACTTTGTAACACAAAAACTAACTGTGAAATAGCTGGCCTCTTCCACGCCTCACAGTTACACTGAGTCATAAAATGATAACACTTATGAAAATAGCCCCACCTCTTACACTCTGCTGGAAATTTTGCTCACGATCTCATTTCTTGTTTTTCTACCAAGTAGGAACAGTACTGCTCATAGTACTGTTCATAGTGACTAGGTCCTGGACCCACACAGTGAAAGCTATGTGGGTTTTCCCTATACCTTGAGTGAAGAGCCCCAGAGTCATTCGCTTTCCATGAGTTTGGCTCTTGTCCCAACAATGTGGGTGAATCTGGTTTAGGTACTGTAAATGTGTGTGGTCAGAATATTTCCAAGCCAATCAAATTTTAAATGTTCTCACAACTGTCTCATCAACCCCAGTAAATTCTACCTACTACAGACTACACATTATTTTAAATCCCCCATTGCAACCACACCCTTTCTAACATGCTGCCCGGAATCAATGAGCCTCGTTCATAACTGCTGCAGTTAAACATGATTACTGTGAAGTTAAGAACACAGTCGCAGTGACGTCTTAACCTGACTTTTGCACAAGCACTTTCTTCTGGAATGTTCTCTCACAATAATCCAGAAATAGAGGAACCTTTTGCTAATATTCCCAAAGTTAAAAGATTTGGGAGCAATAAAGGTTACTCCTCTCTCCAGAAGGCCCTTCTTCGGTCTTTCAAGGACTTGAAATTTTTCCCAAACACTTAAATCCTTCTCAATACATCAACACACATCACTTCTGCATATTTAGATCCATACTGAGAGCACCTCATTTCTATTGTCACTTTGCATGTCCACTTCTATCCTACCTAAAGATACACAAGATCACACATCATTCACAAACACTGAGTTTGGGGCACACTTACTCTGTGTTAGAATCTCATTGAGCAATCAGGACTCTCTTGAAGTAGAGCTACTACCACACCATCTTCAGTAAAGGAAGACAAGCATCAAAGATGCTCAGTGACTCAGCCATGGTTGAACCTTGACAGAACAGACGAACCAAACCTGGGCTTTGGGAAGCCTGGCTCTCTATGCTATACTTGTGTAGTTAGTATATAATGAACAACATAGATCTCATACATGTAAGTCACAGAGCACAATAATGCCCTAACTTACCCCACACATCACCAAGAACTGTGTTTACTGTCTGTTTGCTTCATTAAAAATAGTATTGTCACAAAAGATAGCCCTAAATATTATCATTTAGTTTTGACTATTTTTAAGCTTTATAAAAATGGTATCATTCTGATCATACTCACCTGTTATTTACTCATTTTTACTCAATGTTACATTTCTTAGACTTATATATGCTGTTATTTTCACAGCAATATGCTATCCTGATGCTGTGTGGGATATATGTGTTGCTGTTTCTCCTGTTTATCGGGGGTGTTTTCTTTTTCTGGTAATTTTAAGCATTGCTGTTTTGAACTTGTTGGAATTGTCTCCTAGCACAGTGTGCAGATGCGAAGTTCCTGGGCTACAGAATATGGAAGGTGACACATTTCACTCTCAGCGGAAGTGCAAGAGGCCAGCACGCTGAGCGAGCATGCTCTTTTGGGGCTGCTCAGTTTCTGTTCTCTTAAGGAAAAGGTTATCAGTTCTCATTGTTTTCCTGATTTGCACTTCACTGATGGCTGACTGACAGGGTTGCACAGCCTTTGAAGGGATGCTAAACCAGTCCTATCTCTTCATCTGGAATGTTGTGTGCATCAAATGTTACATACATTTTCCCACTGACTGTAATACATGTGTCATATCATCTAGATACCAATTGCTGTCAATTATTTACCTTACAATATTAACAGTTTAAGTTTTGCCTATTCCATTACTGATGTCCTTTGATAAATACTTGTCTTCAACTTTAACACAGTTAACTTGGACAGTCTATTTTTTGTATGAACAGACTCAATTTTATTTAAGAGAAGTTTCTATGATCCAAAGTAATATAACGGCTCTTTCTAAAAGCTCTCTGCATGTGTGTATGCATGCATATGTGTTTGTGTTAATTTCTGTGAGCATCATGTGGAGGCCAGAGGGAAATCACGGGTGCCATTCCTCAGGAGCTGCCCACTTGTTTAGGCCAGGATCTCTCCCTGAGGCCTGGGTTCACTTTCTTGCTAACAAGCACTGGGAATCCACCTGTCCCGGTCTCTACATCCCCAGGGCTGGAATTACAAGTGTATGGCACCTGCCAGTTGGGAATTCAGGATCAAATTCAGGTTCTCCTGTTTGTAGGGTAAGCATTTTACCAACTAAAGTCACTCTCAACACCTCATTCTAAAATCATAATGTTTCGCCTTTCACCTAAATCATTTTAATCATTAGGGAAAGAAGTCAGAGGTATGTAATGGTTTAGAATAAGATGGATTTTTTTTTTTATTATGACTGTGCATCTTGTCTCAGAACTATTACTTAACAGAATTCTCCTTCTTTTTCATGCAGACCTACAACACACCTGTCACATCAGGGCCTATTTCTATACATCACTGACTTATCCACAATATCACAATATCTGACTGAGGCACACTGTGTATCCTTGAGTCTTTGTATGTCAAATGAATTTAAAAACAACCTGGTTTTAAAAACAGAATGTCTCATGGAAAACCTGGCCTTGGAACAACTCTGACCCTGTCCATTACTTGGGGATGAATGACTGACTCCTTGCTCTGTTGAGTTACCTTAATCACGAGCCTGGTTTCTCTGTCCATTTGTTAGGTTTTCTTCAATGTCTTCTACTAAGTTTATTCTTCTGCCTATCCAAAAGTCTTTTATATCATTTGTTAAATTTAGTCAATGAAGTTCCACCAATAATAATATCCTATTCTTCTGCCTTTTACTTGTAAAACTATTGAGTTTGCTTTTCTTCTTGACTCAGGTCTAGCAAGTTATGTTGGTCTTACAATTTATCTACCTCACCTAGCTATCTGTCATAGAGTACTCCACAGTATATTACAGGTTTTCAAGATCTCTGCAGAAACTATAATTTATTAGCAACATCTTTGTTGCTGCTGTTTCCAATGCCACTGATTTGGGTTCACACTTTTATCAAGCCCTCCTCTGTATCTTCTGTAGTTAACACTGCTCATTTTCTGTGTCAAATTAGATGCCTCGCTGGTTCATTTTCATTTTACTTCCTCCTACGGTGCTTTAATGCAGGTCTATTAAATATAATTTTTCTCAGTTTAATGTAAAAATGTGTTTCATTCTCACTTTTGAAATTCTCTGAAGCTGTTATTTCTTCATTTCCAGGGTTCTTTCTCTTGGCTGCTACTCAGCCATCTGCTGTTAGCTACTTACTACATACAGGTGATGCTCCGTGCTTCTCCAGATGATTTTTTTCTTCTTCCTTTTTAAAATGCATTACTATGTAGCCCAGATGGGCCCCAAACTCAATGGTCCTCCTAACTCAGCCTCCCAGTCTAGCTGGATTTTATAGCTTTTTTTATTATTATTTTATTTTACAATATAATTTAATTCTACATATCAACCACGGATTCCCTTGTTCTCCCCCCTCCCGCCCTCCTCCTCTTCCCCCCAGCCTACCCCCTATTCCCACCTCCTCCAGGGCAAAGACTCCCCCGAGGATTGAGATCAACCTGGTAGACTCAGTCCAGGCAGGTCCAGTCCCCTCCTCCCAGGCTGGGCCAAGGGACCCTGCATAAGCCCCAGGTTTCAAACAGCCAACTCATGCACTGAGCACAGAACCTGGTCCCACTGCCTGGATGCCTCCCAAACAGATCAAGCCAATCAACTGTCTCACCTATTCAGAGGGCCTGATCCAGTTGGGGGCCCCTCAGACACTGGTTCATAGTTCATGTGTTTCCATTCGTTTGGCTATTTGTCCCTGTGCTTTATCCAACCTTGGTCTCAACAATTCTCGCTCATATAAACCCTCCTCTTTCTCGACAATTGGACTCCCGGAGCTCCACCCGGGGCCTGGCCATGGATCTCTGCATCCAGTTCCCTCAGTCATTGGATGGGGTTTCTAGCACGACAATTAGGATGTTTGGCCATCCCATCACCAGAGTAGGTCAGTTCGGGCTGTCTCTCGACCATTGCCAGCAGGCTATTGTGGGGGCATCTTTGTGGATTTCTGTGGGCCTCTCTAGCACTTTGCTTCTTCCTATTCTCATGTGGTCTTCATTTACCATGGTCTCCTATTCCTTGTTCTCCCTCTCTACATGAACAGCCTGGACGTGGGGGGGTGGTGGTGGTGGTAATGAAGGGCAAGGGTCGAGGGAAAGAGAGCTTGGGGGAGCGGGAGATCCCAGCTGGATCAAGAACAGAGAGGGATTTTATAGCTTTAAAACATTAGAATTCTATAGTTTTGCTTTAAGTTTCAAAGGACAAGTTTCTTTTTGTTTGCCTTTTGTTTTGGTTTGCTTTGCTTTTAAGACAAGGTCTCTGGTAGCACAGGTTGGCCTTGAAGACCAGCCCTGAACTCATGTTTCTCCTGCCTCAGCCTCCTAAAAACTGGGCTTATAGGCATGTACCACCATACTTTCTATGTGGCTCAGATCACACTATTTTTCTTGCTTCTACAGAATGACAGCTCTGATAAACTCTGGAAAATTATTCAAATGTTGCCTCTCCTGAATTTTCCATGTTTCTCAAAGAATACACTGAGATTGGACAATCATTTCTCATTCTGTCTTCTCTCTTTAATTTTTAACTTCCTATACCTGTGTACTGCTGCTCTCTTGATAATTTCTCCATTTCACCAATTCTCTCTTCAACTATGTTTAATATATCCAGCTACAAAATCTTCTTCCATTTTTCTAAGACATTCCTTGTGTGTATTGTGTGTGTGTGTGTGTGTGTGTGTGTGTGTGTGTGTGTTTCTTATTCTAACAGGTATTTCATTTCTGTAAATGAATATTTATTTCTCAACTCTGCTTGGTCACTTGGGTATTTTATAGTGGATTTGCTTTTATGGTTCCATTTTTTAAGTTTCTTTCAATATTTCACATGTGACTCTACACAGAATATAGAATATAAAAAAAAGAAATGCTTACAGAACTAAACATGTCTTCATTGAGCAGCAGAACAAAGTGTTCCTTCAAAGATTTAAGTTACCTTCTATGAGAAGGTAAGAGATACTATCCACCTATGGACACATTAGACACTTGTCTTTTATATATCAAACTTATAAATTAATTTTTTCAAACAGTCACAGGTCCCTTTGCATGGTGCCCAGAGCAGAGAGGTACACTTTGTTTTCCCAACACATCTCCTTCCTTTCCATCTGCTTTCACTTTCAGTGTGATCAGGAGTGCAACATGAGATATTATCCATGTCTAAAGCAGAACCTGTCTGCTCACAGACTATCCAGACTTCTACAATGGCAAAAGCTGGGTCCTCGTCTGTAACCTCATACCGGATCCTAAAGAAGTGGATACACCACTATCACTATCAATAAAATAACCCAATCATTTTATTGTTCACATGTAGACACTGTGTGAAAAATAACCCTAAAGCAAAATTAATTTCATAAAATGAATAATTTTCTCATAAATTCAAAGTTCAAAATACTGATTTGATTTGAATCTCTCTCTCTCTCTCTCTCTCTCTCTCTCTCTTTCTCTCTCTTTCTCTGTGTGTGTGTGCGTGTGTGTGTTGCTAGAGATTGAACTCAAAGCCTTGAACATGTTACGCAAATACTCTAGCACTGAGCCACATTCCCCACCTCTCCAATATCTCTCTGAATTCCACTTTGTAATCCACTTGAAGTTTCTAAGGCTCTTGGAAGTGAGTGGGATACTGCAATGTGTACAACACTCCTCCATTCCACTGGGGACGGGTGGGCTCTGCCTACTCTTCCACTAAATACAAACAAGAAAAAGAACATTGCTGGATCTTTACTGGAGTAGGTCTGACAGACATCTGCCCAACCTCCCAGGAAGACAAATTAAGTCTCATCACATTGGCATTCCTTCTTCTGGTCAACATCTATTAAGCTCTGATTTCATCCCACAGCATGCTGAGCACTGAGGACAGGAAACCAAGCAGGGTGGTCCCCGGTCTTAATGAACTCAAAGTCCATTAATTGCCTTTGTCATCTAATTGCAGCTTAACTGATGTTTTTTCAAAAGCACTGAAGTCAAAAGCAGGAATCCAAGTCTTAGCCACTGATTAAAAACCCACTCAAGCTTCACACTGCTTGGTATTTCCTCTTATGATCATTAGTCTTGGTCATCGATCTGACTGGATTTAGACTCACTCTAGAGCTTGTGAGGCACACCACTAGGGGGCAGGGTTGTCTGTGAGGGGGTTTACTGAGAGAATTAAGTATGAGGAAGGGTAAGATTCACAGGAATGTATGATAGCACTCCATGTGTTGGAACGCGCTCTCTCTCTCTCTCTCTCTCTCTCTCTCTCTCTCTCTCTCTCTCTCTCTCTCTCTCTCACACACACACACACACACACACACACACACACACCCTATATTCAAATTTTTGGATGTCCAAGTAAGGTTTTTTTGATGGTTCACAGAATTTGTTCATAAGTGGATAAGTGGTCTGGATTACTGCCTCAATCTTGTCTATTTATTGGCAAGCAGAAAATGATCACGTGCATTTATACAGCATTCTGGGATACATGGATGAAGTGATCCATATCAACCGGCCCCAGCACTGCAACTCTGCCAGGTGACCTGACAGATGAGGGTCCAACACCCTACCTCATCTGTCCCTAGCCTCCTAGACTGCTCTGGGCATGACAGGGCAGCTCCAGCACTAAGGACAAAACCCAAGGTCTCTTCCAGGTCTTCGGGTCCTTTTGGGCTTCATTTCCAGGTGTTTAATCACCGACTAGTCCGCACACACTAAAAACTCTCCAATACGATGAGACCAAACCTCTTCCAAACCCTCTTTTGGTGGCCCGGTGAAAACTTTCCATGCCACTGCCTCCTGCTCTGCACTTGCTATGACAAAGCCTCTCCACACCTTCTTGGCATTCAGGAGACGGTGAAAGTGAAGGCCTGTGCTACCAACACCAGTGACATCAGAGGCAACTGTAGTCACGACTATGAGAAAGCGGCCAATGCCGAAAGAAGCCGGGGTTGCAGGAGATGCCACAGCTCCGATAGAATGCTACCAGGAAGACTGATGTTTAACCCGACAATGAAAATCAGCTGCTCCAGCAACATGCAGAGAGCTCAGGGAAGCCTGAGTGGCAGAGGGACCAGAGAGACACAAACAAGCAGCAGGACATGAGGTGCTTTCACTACAGCTGGATACGCATTCAGGAGGGCTGTAAGAGCACACAGCAAGATCTCATGTTTTGGTGTGAGTTGGGCAATGTGGCCCCTGCCACCCCAGGAAGCCGAACAAACTGGGGCTATCCCTCTAATAGGCATCATCACCACCCTGCCTGCGTACTTAAGAGTATGGAGTTGTATTAGTCACACGTCGTTTACTGTGACATAAAACTAAGATGTTCAGCTTAGAAGATGAGAAGGATTATTTTGCCTCGTGGTTTCAAAAGTTTTTGTCCACGATCTCTCGGTCACGTGGCCTTCAGGCCTGTGCCATGACAGCGGGTGATGATAGGGAGCACATCCTGGAGGAAAGCTGCTCACCTCATGATGGCAGACAGGAGGCCATCACCAGTATCTTCCTACCCACTTGGCCTCCATATCTGAAAGGCACACCTACCAGTTCCTCTGAAGCAATGCCACAAAGACTTGCGTCTCAAAGACATACCCACCAGGCCTCCTCTGAAAGCCTCTTAAAGGTCCTTAAAGTGCCCCTCTGGGGACAGGCCTTTGAAGCACCGGCCTGTGGACATCGCATTCCAGACCCCAACTTTAAGGGCCCGTGTCCCCGCAGATCACTAGCCGACTGTGCCTCTCCAGTCACAGGGCATGGCTGTAGGTGCTGGCAGTATCAGAACCACTTTCTGTGAGGAAGGCACAGGCAGAAAGTGGGGAGACAAGCACACAGGAGAGGGAGTGAAGAGACACGCAGGAGTGCCATGGAAACATCACCTCACGGAAGACGGTGGGGGAGGGGCTGCTCTAGATGTATCCATTACCGAATAGAGATTAAATTCTGTTAGGGGTTAAGACATACCGAACAGGGCATGGTGATAACTTAAAAACTCACCAGCAATGAAGAAATCAGAATTTTACAATTAAATCAGAAACCAATAACAGTGCTTCTAAATGGACGTCAGTGATTCAGAGTCCTGAAAAACGAGTTTTACCTCAAAAATAAGATCACAGCTGCTGGGCTGGTTACTGCGCTCTACACACATAGGAAGAGAGCATGAACAAACAGGATGAAATTCACTAACCTTCCACATTAATTTCCTCAGAAAACAAAAGGTAAGCCTAGTCTGATATTTAAATGCTTCCTCGTGCTCACGTGCACACCATGCAACCCCTTGCCTAGGAAGCACTCCCAGACCCACAGTGAGACGCAGAAGACAGCAAGAAAAGCTTGTGAGTCCCATGTTACAACGCAGGAGCACTTGATACAAACGGTGACATTTCAGCATCGGAATAAAATGGGAGGTTGGGAAGGGAAGCCCAGTGGCTTGTCCCAGGTCAAAGCCAGCCAAAGGACAATGAAGAAGTCATCTCATGATTACAATGACTTAAAACAGCCTAAGCAACGGTTTGGGGGGAGAAGGAAAATAAATTTTCCATCTCTAAAAGACACAAGTGCTCACAAGGTGGTGGTTCTGCACACCTTTAATCCCAGGCATGGGGTGCAGAGGCAAGGGGATCTCCATGAGTTCGAGGCCAGCCTGGTCTACAGAGTGAGTTCCAAGACAGTCAGGGTTACACAGAGAACCCCTGTATGGGGCGGGGGGGGGGGGGGGGCGGCGGGGGGGAGAAAGACATGAGAGCTAAAGATCAAAGGTGCTCAGAGTCAGGAAGCTAGCATGTGACCAGAGCAGATACCATCAGAGAGTCCTCTGGCTGTGGATGCCATAGTGGCCAACACAAGAGCCAGCCCAGACAGCAGACAGGAGCACTGTTAACGCTTAGGCCATGGCACGATGGAAGGGACCTGGCCAGCACTCTCCAACCTGCAGCTGCTTTCTCTTTTGTTTGTTCTGGGCAGAAGAGACCACAGTGACAGCGTAATGGGAAGAGATACCTCAGAATACTGCACGTTCAGCCAGCACCCCACGCAGCTTAATTCCTTGTCCTAAAGTGAGCTACAGAAAGAGACGGCCAGTGTCCCTCACTACCCACCTTCTCTGAGCTTTAGGATGTGGCACACTCGAATCTTTCCTGTCCCACCTGCAGCTTCAAGGTTGTAAACTGCCCCAAGTTTTGGAGCTCTCTCTACAAAAGAGCTAGCCAGAGCTCTAGGAGAAAGGTGACATAAACCACACGTGCATCACTGCATCTGCAGTACCAAATGCTACACGTGGGGTGGTACACACCGTCTGCCTGTCTGTGCGAGCAAGAAGGTGGTATGCAGTGTGTCTGCCTGTGCGCCTAATGTGTGACTTCACAAAGGCAGAGCCCCAGACTCGGGCTTAGATTTAAACAAAATGTCTTACATAATTAAGAATCAATAAGGCCACAGTCACTGATAATTATAGGCCACTTCTTATAAAACAATTTCATTCCTTGGAGTAGAGACTGTATTGGAATACCTATTCCTAACAAATAGATAACATTTTGGCAATAATGCATGTACAGTGATGTTCATCCCTCTAACCAACTCATTAATGATCCTTGCAGTGGAATATTATGGAGCCATTAAAATGATGATGAAAATCTCTTGATACAAAAATGTACCTACCATCATCTGAAAAGTGTGATAGTGATAGACCAATAAGCATGAATCCAAATCTGCTTTTTGGAGAAAGGACTCCCTGGGATGCACTTAAGGTCTCCTGTGGATAGAGGGATTGACACTTCCGGGCAGAGGGTGTAGCAGAATATATAGGACTCGGGTTAATGGGCATGGAGAACAGGGGCTGGAAGGTTTAAGAAAGGCCATACTGTTGAGGATTCTGGCTGTTAACCCCAGAAACCAGTGAGAAGCAACAGTCTGCACGTTACACAAGGGACTCAGGGGAGGGCGGCTGACACCGAGGGCCGCCGTGGGAGTGGGCCGCGGGAGTGGGCGGCAGAGCAAGGACTAGCTGGAGTCTGTCTTGAGGGCTTGACCTGCGAGCATGCTTAGGTGGCCCTGGCTTCCTCAGCCACAGCTCCCAGGCTCTTTCCTCTCATCACTGCCTGAAGCTTTTGCAAGGTCTGCACTTTCCCCTAACCCACAGGCCCTTTCTAGCCCTGCCGGTTCACTCAGGCCTGCCTGCTAACACACTGGTCAGGAAGCCAAGCAGCTCTCAAGTACAGGCTGAACTGAAGGCACTCGGCATTGCTCAGCTGGGATGCTGCTTAGCAGGCCGCACAGGGCCCCGCTCCTTTGTGTCTGAGTCTGGGAAAGTAAATAGAAGTTCGGAGACACTTTTAAATCAGCATTTGAGTGTGTCAGCAGTAATTAAAAAGTATGCTTCAAAAAAAGTCTGTTATCAAAGCAACCTTAACTAGAGCCCTTCCATTTTAATTTGTTTTAAAATGACTGAATTTCAAAGATCTTTTCTAAAAATACAAAGTAAGTCTGCCTTTCAAAAAGTTAGTTCTGAATCTCTAATAAGCCTATCACATTTGATTAGGCCTTTTTTCTTTTCCTAAACTTGCCCTGTGCCCCTGTTCACCTCACCACCATCTCTGTGACTGAAGGAAAAGGACTGGGAGGGGACATCAAGGCACAGCCTGAGCTTCTTTCCACAACACGGACTCCTTCCTGTCCCCACAATGCCCCAAAGTTCCTTACTATCCGTGACTTCCTATTTCCCATCTCCAAAGGGTCAAACTCCTTTTAAAGACTTCCAAGATTGAGGTGAAAAAGTTTAAAATGATTTCCCCTCAGCGAAGGAGAGGATAAGTAGGAAGAAATACAAGATTATGGAGCACTCAAATTCACCTCAGCCTAGTTTTGCAGCACCTTCCTAAGTGAACACTTAGTTTAGGTAACAGAGGAACACATCTGTCCTGCCTGTGAGAAGAGGACAGAGAGAATATGCTAGGCAGGGACTACATGTCAACCCCCAACACGGGCCGCCTTGCTGAGATGATAAAGCTAAACCATCCAATTTTTGGATAAGGACTCCCAGAAAAGTCAGTAGTAATGGAAAATTGTACCCTTGACTCAGCTGCCACCGAATCTTAGCTGTGAACCACACCACAGGAAACCCACAGGAGCTGAAAGGCTAAACCAAGGTTTAACTGCCTCAGGCTCTCACATTTACTCCAGAGACCACTGCACTGCCGTCTTACTTCCTGAACTTCAGTTCAAAATACCCAGAGACAGTGCTGAGCACTGAGCCCAGGAATTCACAAGGCACTGCTCTTCTACCCATGGGACTCACAGGATGGCACCATAGCAAAACTGAAGGGTGTGAACGCCATGTGACATCAAGTACAGCAACAGAATTGGGCTCAACGCGCCACAGCAGTGCAGATGAAACACTGCAGAGGAACTGGGCTGCAGGAGGTGTGAGAAAGCTTCACCCTGGACCTGCGGGTGCAGTGAGCTGGTCATTGTCTTGTCCCTGTAGCAAAACATCTGATATCGAAAATACCTGTGATCCGAAAAGCAGCCCCGGGGGGAGAGGAGTTGACTTCTGGATCACAGCTAACGGGAGCACGGCCCCTCATGGTGCAGGAGGCATGGCTGTGCAGTTCCATGGTGACAGGGGCACAAGGCGAATGCTTGTTACAGTTCTGCATACTGGGAAGCAACAAGCTAAGTAGAACTGGGGTGGGCTATAACCCTCAAAACCCAATTCCCATTGGCCTTTTTCCTCAATTAGGCCCTGTCTCCAAGCCTTCCTAAGATAACCCCAGGCTGCCACGGAAATGTCCACACGTGTGAAGAAGCTGCACACTTGAGTGTGTAACACTTGGCTTAGGGGCAGCTTTCTGAACCAAGGGACCAGTAAAGTGCCTTCACGGAAAACACTTGTGAAATGCCCACATTCCACCTACTAGTGCAAACTTAAACTGTAACTCTCTCAAGCCTGCCAATGGCTGAGATGTGGACGTGGGAAACAGAGACCGAAGAAGGAAGGCCAAGCGAAGCCCTGTGTGGTCCTGCCCTCCCAGTGCTGTGGATCTCATATCCGATGGGCAGCAGGAGCTTGGCATCTTACCATGTCACCGACAAGGGGCCTGTGAAGAACTTCTTATTTTTACAGTTCTAGTCAAATTTTTCTCTGTTCTTAACAGTTTCCCTACATCCAAGAGAAATGGTATGAGAGGATCTCGAGGAGCTGGGAGACTCTGGACTGTGAGTCAGGCCCAGAGGCTCAGGAGATGTGGGTGGAAGAGGGGAGATGAGCGGGGATGGGGGCACTTCATCCAGCATACACATGCAGCTTATTCCAGAAGAGGCAGTCATGTGCAAAGGCTGTTGGGAAAGGTGAGCAAATCTCCCGAAGGCAAACAGGAAGCACCGAATGCACATGAACATGCAGCCCTCTGAGCACGCGTCTACATGCAACAGGGCCGATCCTGCCTTCGGCTTACTACGCGTTTCCATGATGGAAAGCGAAAGCTATCTACAGTTCAAAGCAGTGTCTCTTACTTTAGAATTCTTATCATTGTCTCTACATCTCCAAAATGGGCCTCCAAACCCTCTATACCTAACAAAGCCCAGTGTCTTTAAAAGGCACCTCAATCTAAAAGGCAAAGACTTTCCTCCAAGTGAGGACCATAAAATCACAGTACGTCCTTCATCCTTTCAACTCCCAGTTCGAACCATGGAGTAGAAAAAAAATTTAACAACAAAAGTTTGGTTTTTTGTTTTGTTTTTTTCTCACTTCATTCACTGCATTGAACTCCATTCTCTATGATGCTCTCCCCCTGCCTTTTCCTCCACCCTCACGTCTCCCAAATTCACACCCAGCACAAACAGAGCAAAAGGACGCACTCTATACAGCAGGGATTTTTACACAATAGTAAGCGATTCTTGTCCAGTCTGAAATGAACTATTCTGACAGCGCCCCCTAGTGACTAAAGAACTGTTCCGACCAAATGAAGTCTATTCTAAATGGACTCCAGACTTGAGAATGAATGAAAGCATCTATGGGTATTATACTCTTGGGAGACCTGTCCCGGACATGTTCCAGTCAGACAGTAGCTCTAACCTTGCTAATACTGATATACATCTCTAAAATGGAAGAAACAAAGTGTTTCACCATCACCATCCTCCCTACGAGCACGTGTGTTCCCTCCCCAGTGGATCACCAACATACACAGCTGCTTCTAAGAGGAGAGTAGGAAACACGTACTGTAAGAGGACTGCACCCTCGGCCTATCTGATACACCTGGGTATCCTGGTTACCTTTTATTTTCAACTTTACACAACCTAGAGTCACCTGAAAAGAGGAAACCTCAACTGACGAATTGCCTTGATAAGATTCACCTGTGGTCGTATCTGAGACACTGTCTTCACTGATAATGGACCGGGAAGACCCAGCCCACTGTGGGCAGCACCATCCCTACGTAGGTGGACATGGACTGCGTAAGAAAGCCAAGCCGGCTGAGTGTGAACCAGAGAAGCCAACAAGCGGCGTTCCTTTATGGTTAATGCTCCATCGCCTGCCCTGACTTCCCTCAGTGACGGACTGTTACCTAGAAGTGTAAGCTGTTACTTAGAAATGTAAGCTGAAATAAATGCGTTCCCCTTAGGTTGCTTTTGGTCATGATGTTTAGCACAGCAACAGAAAGCATGTGTGACAACTGGTATAGAGTCTGGTTTACTTCTACTCCAGAGCTAGTTAGTATTCATTTTGAGTCCCTCCTGCCTCTGTTCACCCAGCATCAGGGAGAGTCCTAGAAACCAATGAACTTTCTGGAAATAGCCTGATACGACTAAACTGTATTAATTTAATCACTGAATACTAGAAGCCCTCCAATCTGTCTTTCAAAAATGAAGGCTTTTGGTTTCGACATGAATTGTGTATAAAACACGTGTTAAATTACTTTGGTTTGTTAGTACAAAATGTACAACAAATTCAAGATTTTTAATTTAAAATAAAAGTGAAAAGTATTTAGACCATCATCCCTTCAGTTGCCTGGCCAATAAAATAGTAGCCAACTGTCCAGCTCAGTCATCTTTGATCCTTCTACAAGTCTGATGCCTTCAAAACGCCAAAACTTCCCTGTGGTTCTCTAAACCTCATTGCTGCCCTCTACTGGGAAAACATGGAACAAAGCTAAAGTCACCTCCACATTTCAACATCTTAACTGAGATCTCAGCAGGGGTCGCAACTTTGCAGAAGCTTAAAAACAAGTTTCCTGCTTTTTCATCTAGAGAATCTAAACAATATCAAGCTGTGAGGTTGGCTTTGGAGTCAACTTATCATGACTGTGGCTGTAGCCAAGGCTCAGTGTTCCAGGGTCTCAATTTTTTAGTCTGAAAACTGGGGCAAATATTTTTCCGTTTTAAACTCTTGTAATCTTTAATAATGGCCTAGCATTCTTACTTACATTAGGTTTTACTTTTCCACTTTTCCACACATATTTAAAAGGAGTTATGGTCTTTTTGAACCACTCTTAATAAAGAAGTTAACATACCTCATACTCCCTACTATCCAACAGACATACTCAGACCTTCACTGATGGTTGTAACAATGCAGTAATTGAGATAAACAGGAACCAACTACCTACCCCCGCCATGCTGGTGCACAGTCAATTCTGTGTTTCCTTCTCCTCTTTCCTAGGGCTTGTCTACCAGCTCCATGACCTTTTCCACATGACCTGACGCTTTTAGTCTCTGCTACCCTTTGAGCTTTACAGTCCTGTGATGTGCGAGCCATATTCCCTGATGACAAGTGAGTTTCACTGTCTGGACTGCCCTCTGTCTTTCTGCACCTCAAAGGCCACTATTGGGAGCAGTGGCAAAAAGAGACTGTGCAGCATCCCTCACAGACAACAAGCATCAAACAGAAACAATGGCATCATAAGAACCAAATGGTGATGATAAAAGCAACATGAGTGCTTATAAAATAATAAAACATACTATATGATAACAGCCATTTATTGCAAAGTTTGTCCCAACTGCTATGCTATACACTGCCCAATCTGTACACACAAACACAGGAAGATATTGCCTCTGCCATTTATGAATGAGAAATTAAGCTCATTATTTAATAATTCCCTTAACAAAAAGTGATTTAATAACTGTTGGTGCTACCAAACTCCCACTAGCCATGTCTCCCCTTCAGATTTCTCAAGCTGTTCTACCAACTGTGGTTCACCCAAACCCACCAGAAAGCTGTCAAACTCTCTACCTTCCTACCACGACACAGTGTCTCCCAGTGGTCACAAATGGCATGGACGTTCTTCCACCCTGCATGTGCTGAAACTGGACAACTCGGGCTGAGCATGAGTAAGAGCCCCACCCCCTTACTTCATCCATTTAGTTGTTTTCCAGTCCCTCTCCTCTTCCTCAGAAGGTAGCAGAAGCAGCATGGAATCAGAAAGGGGAATGGAGCTCCTGCCTAACTCCTGTCAGACTTTGGGAGGTCCCTTTCACGCTGCTCTCTGCAAGATGAAATAACAGCACCTGCCGTTCCTTCCTTCATGCGCAACTGCTTGGAACAAAGAAGGAAACAGACAAAAAAAAGTGATGTGAAGGCTCCAAAGGAGCATCGCTGTGCACACTTCAGCTTCTTATTCCCAGGCTCTTGGCTAGCACGGGGCACGTCTCCCGGTAGCTGAGGTCAGCTCTGGCTTTTATGGGGTGGAAAAAGAAATAGGAAGATTGCTCGACAGGGAACAGCAGTCAAGTCATAGTTCCAAAGAGTAAAGGCTGTGGTTCCTTCGCTCTTTTGCGTGCTTCCAGGAGCTCTTTCTCCATCCCACCCAGGGAACCAGTGCTGGACAAGCCGTTTCCCCACCTCAGCGGTGTGCCTGCATGCCTGTAGAACCTCCAGTCTTCCACAAGTGACCTCTCTATTCATGTAAGAGCCACATGGACTCAGGATCTGCTTCTGTTGAACATGGGGCCAGATATCCTGCGCTGGCCATCGTTCAGCCCCAGGCAGCATAGTCAGTGATGTGTATAAAGCCACCAGGCTGCTCACTCTGGTCACACCTGTGCCCAGCAAAGATGGAGGGAGAACAGCCCAACTTCACCTCTTGCCTAAGTCTGATGCAAATGCATCCCGAGCACTACAAATCACAAAGAATTCCTACCTCTGACATACTATGAATGTGCAGCCACAATGGCTCAGACCATAAATATCACCTTGGAGAAAAGATGCCATGACCCAGGAGAAGAGTATGTTACTCCTATCAAGGAACAGTACTTGTGTTTTCAATGAGGAAGCTGACAGACGCCACCATTAAACCTCAGCAGGATGGGACTGAGACAACACTGTATGATGATGCACCCAGATGATACACATAATATGGTACACCCAAAATAAAGCATCACTTCTGAGACACCTGTCAAAACATGCAGGTGAGTCAAATTATGAAGAAGTACAGCTAAGCCTTTATGGAGAGATGAAAGTGTAAGGGCAATAGAAGAAAAACACTGCTCTAGATGAATGGAAACAGGGCAGCTAAGGAACTACGGATTTGGTCCTATAGGGAAACAGAAAAACTGATAAACTTTGATTAAGACCAGAAGTGCATAATGGTATGTACAGATTAATGCTACATTCTTGCTTTTGATCACTACACTGTTGAGTCCTAGAAGACTGTCCTCGTTTGGGAGAAACAGCTGTGGGCAAAGGACGCATTGTGTGTTATGTATTCTGAGCTGTCCAGAGGGAAAAGCGGAACGGAAAATATATGAAGAAAGTCACATGCTCTTCTAAGTTTCCTGCAAGTTTGAAATTATTTCAAAACAGAAGGTGAAAATAGTTAGGCAATACAGCATTAAATAAATGTGAACTGTAGCATTTCTACCTACTGATGTCCAAACAAACACTGGAATCAAATAGGGCCTATGGTTTTAGGTCCTTAAAATACAGAAACAATCTTATAGACTAATATAAGAAATTCATAATGCTTGTACTCAATGCTACGACTTCCCTTTCTCCTTAATTGTTTTGTATTTTGTTTTGTTTTTGAGACAGGGTCGCCTGTCCAGGCTCGAACTCAGTGTGTAGACCAGGCTGGCCTCAAATTCAGAGATCTGTCTACCTCTGTTTCTGCCTCCCAAGTGCTGGGATTAACAGGCACACCATCACTTCTAGCTTCCTTTCTCCTTCTGATATAGGCCAGCTAACTATATCCATTTTTAACTTTTCAACTGTGATGTTAACACAATGCAAGCAAAAGCCCTCCAGTGTCTCACTTCCCGTGAGAACTCAAGTGACCACAGTAAGAACTGTGAACTGTACATCCAGACCCAGCCCTTCTTAGATCTCCACTCACCAGCTGACTTTCATCCATGTCTGTGGCTAAGACCCCTGACCCCTGTCTTGTCTTATGAGGGTTTCTGAAAGCATGTGTATATGAGTCGCAAATGCGGTCCATCAGGGTTCCTATCATGGGCATAAAGCTTAAGCAATAGCCAGTTCTGAGGACTGAATGTCCCTAAAAACGATGTGTAGAGCCTTAAGTATCTGTGTTCAGTTTTAACAGACTCACTGATGCCCTTCTCCACCTACTGAGCTGAACAGAGTAAGCGATGGACCACCATGCATCCAACAGCAGGTGGAAACAGGACCTACGACAGCAATGTGAAAGGCAGTGACAGCATGAGAGCTTTCCTGCTCATGAACAGGATTAAATATGAAGGGGAAAAGAACTTAAATAGCCGTGCTTAACTCTGCTCTAGGAGGTCATTGTCAACTTAGTATACAGGGTCCAGGAGTGTCAAGTACCTCGCTAGCTTTCATTATACACCAGGGATCATACAGAATGTTCTTTGACAGAAAGAAAAATCAGGGCCAAGGAAAATCAAGATGATCCCTAAACATGCATCAGGAGAAGAAGGCAGAATGGTAAAAATGCTTTGCACAGAAAAACGTGTGCATGCCTGTGCGTGTGCATGTCTGTGTGTGTGCACGTGCACAACAAACAACCGAGGTCAAGTGAGCGGAAAACAGAGTGGAGGTGGAAGGCCTTCTGTGACACTCAAGGACACGTGGTCAGTAGAAGAGCAAATGTTTCTGGTCACGTGCTACGAAGAGCAAATGCGCTGTCGTGGTGGAGTCTAACCCATGACCTGTCAGCAGCTCTCTAGATGAGCATGTGACAGCAGAGTCGTCATCTTTAGGAGGCAAAACAGCCAGGACAACATTTCTAGGCCTTTCCTAGATGATGCTTCAAAACTCAACAGTCTCCTTTTACGCTACAGAACACTGAGGCAGAAAACTATTTTTTTGTTTGAAAGACAGATGACAAATTAAGGCCTAAAATCAAGAAGCCAGCATCTACGTGCAGTGATACACACCAGTAATCCTAATGCTTGGGAAGCAGAGGCAGGAAGGTCATGAGTTAAAGGCTAGCCTGGGCTATATTGTTGTGGAATATTACTTTAAGATGTGTTACGTTTGTTTATGCTGTGGAACATTTGTTTTAATAATGCAAAGGTGTGTTGCATTCTTCAATGCTGCTTTGGTTTAACTCTGTGAAGCTGTGTTACTGTGCCTGTCTAAAACACCTGATGGTCTAATAAAGAGCTGAATAGCTGACAGCTTGGCAGAGAGAACGGCTAGGTGGGGCTGGCAGGCAGAGAGAATAAATGGGAAGAGAGATCAAGAAACAAGAAGAGGAAGGAGCAAGACAAAAAGGAGTCAGCCACCCAGCCAGACACAGAATAAGACAGAAAGAAAAGATAAACAGAGAAATGTAAAAGCCTGGAGGCAAAATGTAGGTCGGATAATTTAAGTTAAGAAAAGCTGGCTAGCAACAAGCTAAGTAAGCTAAGATCGGGCATTTATAAGTAAGAACAAGCCTCCGTGTGTGATTTATTTGGGAGCTGGGTGGCGGGCCTCCAGAAGAACTAAAAAGCCAAAGAGTAAAAAAGTAAAACACCCAACAATGCTACATATTAAAACTTAGTCATAAAGCAAAAACAAAAAATCCAATAATAAAAATGATGCAGAAAGATCCAAGACATGTGAGAAGACATGACCGGAAACTAACATTTCTCAGGGTTCTAGCTGCTTATTGTCCAAGATAAAGGAAAATGGGGTTTGGGATATACAGCATACTGATACATAATGAAGTACTTTTAAGGGAAGAAAATAAAGTCATGGAGCCCAAACATAGTCTTCATTTTCTCACACTAATGGACATCCACAGAAAAAGCCTGTTGTTACGTTAAGGAGCCAAGCAGGGTTCATTTGCTGGAGGTTGGATTCTAAGGTTAGAAATTCAGTATTAAGAACCTTGGCCTTTACTAGGCAGAAATTGTTCTTTTATTTTTTCTTTTCTTTTATCTGTCATCGTGTTTGTTTTTGTTTAATTCTGGAAGGCATTCTTGAGCATAGCCTGAAAGTTAATCTTGAAGCAGTGTCTAAGGAAACCTAGAACAAGAGATTTAAAAAAGGACAGAAATATAATTTATAATGTTTACTTAAAAACACGGGACGGACTTACATTCTAAACATCTGTCCCACAGATAAGTGTAGTCCTTACCCCTCTTCAAGAAAGCTTCTCTTTGCAACAGAGACCATTACAGAAAATCACAACCCATCAAAATGCAGAGTTGTTTTATAAAACAACTCCCAAACTAAGGCTCCGGAAATGTGGAGGAAAGGGAGGAAGAAGGATTTTAAGAGCCAGAGAATCGAGGAGTTTGCTATGAGACTGTGTCTCTTAGGAATGAACGTCAGAAGCCACACCCATCAAGTCTCACCAACATGACTTTCTAAACATGACCTGAACAAGGACAACAATAAACATGGCAAAGTGGACTGGAGAAAGACCACAGGGCCTCAACCCTACCAAAAGAACTATAGGCAACCAAGGAATGCTCAGAGTGGGAGAAACAGTCCTCCGCAAAGGTCAGCCTTGAAAACACAGACATACAAGTAACATTATGGAGACTGAGCAGATGATACTTAGGAATATATATGTATATACATGTACATATACATTTGTAACAACAATTAATGAAAAAAAGGACATAATTTGAAAGAGAGAAAGGAGGGGTATATGGGAGGGTTTGGAAGGAAGAAAGGGAAGGGAGAATTACATTATAATCTCAAAAAATAAAAGGAATTTTTGAAAGGGGGAAAAACAGAGGAGGCTTGACTAGAGAGATGGTTCAATAGTTAAGAGCACTGGCTGCTCTTCCAGAGGACCCAGGTTCAATGCCCAATGCCCATATGATGGCTCTCAACCATCTGTAACTTCAGTTCCAGGGGATTCACCATCCTGTTCTGGCCTCCACGGGCATCAGGTACCCACAATGTACACAGACATACATGCAGGAGAAACACCAATACACATAAAATAATCATTTTATAAAAACTTGAAAATAGAGGAGGAGCCATGCACACTGACTACTGCATGCCTATGATCCAAGAACTTGTGGTTGAGGCAAGAGAATCACGAGTTTGAGGCCAGCCTGGGCTACTCAGTGAAACCAGAAATGAAGGGTGAAAAAAATGAGTGGAAAAGGAAGGAGGGTGGAAGGTCCCAATGCTGCAGGACAGCAGAGAGAGGATCTTGAGATGAAGTCGACATTGTCGGAAGGAGGTAACACATATAAACCCAGGGTCCAGAGACCGGGGAACAGGTGAAATGTTCAGCAAAGACAGAAAAACAAAGCGCAGAACAGACAGACCCTTGCAGATATTTCCTATAGAAGCCAGTGGAGCTCTGAAAGCTTTATCGGCCCTCTGAATGGCATTTTGGACATGTGATCAAAAGACCCTGGGCTAGACCCAAGGGCCCCTTTCTCTGTCTACCGTTAGAAGGCCTCAAGCTTGCCAGGCACTTCCGGATCCCAGCACACTCTCTTTCATCAGATGGAAGCTTTGGCTCCCCTGGGCTGCCCCTTCAGACCTGCAGCTAGGAAGCCACCTGAGGTATGGGCTTCTATAAAGTGAATACAATAACGACCCCATCAAAGTAGAAGCAGTTACACTCCAGAACTCTTGTCAAGAGAGGTCAGATACTTATGGAGGAGGGGGGTACTCACTCATGTCTAAATGAAAAATTGCTTAAAACTGCTCTAAAGCTCCAGCTAAATGAACTTTTGGAAGAACGGTTTTCACAAAGTCGAAGCCTGGGTGTGATGAGATACAGTATCCAAAGTACACCTGGCAGCTTCATTTACATCCCACACAATTCTGGCTCCCACCAGCTCTCTCAACACAGTAAACAGAGAGGCAAGCAAGAAAACGGCCCTTTCTAACTCTGCAGGGCATATATTTATAATTACTAATGTATAACACTAACTTTAAAACCATTTGACCACACCAATGGCTGCAGCTTATTAGCAATCATATATATCATCATGAAATCCATAATAATGATAAATAATCCACAGCAAATGAATACATATATAATTACATGCCACTTTGAGAATTGAAAACCTAGAACTGGAAAAAAAAAACTGTAGGTAATCAAAACTTAGTGAACATAAGGTAGACTGGAAAAGGATGATATGTCTTTTATGAGAAATGAATTACATCCCGTAGACATTCAGCCAACCTTTACAATCAAATGTGGGGTTGAAACACAGTTTGGTCAATAAAGACAGGGGGTGAAACTGTGTCTGCACTGCCAGCACCGACATAAAAACTCCAGGCACAGTGGGGCACACCTGTAACCCTAGGATTGGCTAGCACCGGGGTAAGGGCATGTCAAGTGCCCCCCTGGAGCCCACTGGCCGACCAGTCTAGAAGAGCCAGCTTCGGGTGCCATGAAAGATCTGTCTCAAGAAAACCAGTGGAGAAAAACTGAGGAGAGACCCTTGCCATCGTTCTCCAGCTCCACAAGCACATGCGCACTCGTGAATACTATTCCATACACACACCACATGTTTTTATTTCATCATTTCAAACTAGGCTTTAAAACTGACTATCCCTCTTTTGGAAAGACCCAAAGGAAATTAATACAGCTATTTCATGTCTCCAGTATTTAAACCTTGCCAGCATTCATAGTCTCTAACCTCTTGGAGGCGTCAAAAACAAAAACAAAACAAAATAAAAAAAGCTGCTGCATGCAAAACTGAAACTGTAAGCGCTCCGCGCTGTTTCCACACCCAAACACGCAACAGCACCCTGAGGTAAACCAGAAAGAAGACTCTTTGCCAGAGCGGTGATGATCGGATCATCTCTAAACTGCAAGCCAGAGTGTGTGAGGACCTTCTTCTAGTTTCTTTATGATGCGAGTGAATGGAGCTTACCTTCTTGGCTCTCTGGGCTATGTCTGGCGTTCGCGTCAGCAACTTCTCAATCAGGTACTCTCTATTCTGCAAAACAAATAACCCCAAACAGTTTAACACCTAGTCAGATGCCCGAAAACTCACAGCAATTTCAAAACAGCAGATTGACTTGGGAGGTTTTAAGCATGTTACCTTGGCTTTCTGGAAGAATTTGCATTTTAAAAGTTCTGCTGCTGTGGGCCTGAAAGATCAATAATAAATTAGAGTTGAAACAATCACCACATAATAAATATACTGCCTTGATGCTACAGCTTAACCTTAGAGCATTTCTGGGAGATTGACCTTCGGGTGAACAAAACCAACAACCAAGTTAATCACAAGCTGGCACCAAATAGAGCAGTGTCTGTTTTCTAGATCTTTCTAAATCCCTCTACTGCAAAGCACATCAACTCTTGTGAGTTAATATTTGGGCACATCAATTTTCCAGCCTCCATTCTTATACTTCAGCGTGTCAACTTGGAAGGTTAGCAGACCAACCTCTGGGAGCTAAATTCCGACGTTTGTAAGAAGCCATACAACTACAATAGGACCCTATCAAAGGAACTCACAACTACAATAGGACCCTATCAAAGGAACTCGGGAGTCCGCCATGTTCTGTGAGTCTCAAGGAGCAGCAATTACTAAAAAGGGCTCACAGAGAGATCTTAGGTGCCAGCTCAGTCTCCACAGTATTGAAATGACTGCTTCAGTGTATATGGACCACTGTTTTTCAAAAATCAAATGGCATGGTGATTAATAAAATGCAAATTCACGTAAAAGCATTTCTGGATATGTCTACTTCCCTGCAGTATCATATAACTTGTAACTTATGCTGTATATCCCATAAACTCAAAGTTAGGTCCAGAAAGCTCAAAAAGGTTTCATCACGCATCTGAATGCTAGCAAGACTGCTCATAAAATTACACATGCAGAAACATTTCAGATTGCAGATTTTGGACAGGGGACACATAAGTGGTCGAGTCTGTAAATACTCCAAAGTTTAGAAGACTCTGAAATTCAAAATACATTTTAGATCTGGCCTCCTCGAGCTGTGCTTTCACAGACACTGCCATGAACTCCTCAGTGCAGCCCCACAGAAGCGGCAACCATTAGGCTAGTCCACTATTAGAGATGCTAAGTTTAACTGATTGGTCCCCAGGCTCCAAAGCTCAGCATCGGAAGGTCTGCTCTCCCCACTACAATTAGCCAGTGTCCTGTTGAGCGATGTCTTGGCACTGTATGGATATCCTGATGCTGAAAACCTTCCCCTGTGGTCTACCATCTTGGACTTGAATATTTCATGGGAGGTAGCCGCCGAACATTGATTTCCTACTTTGAGCATTCTTTCTATGTTCAACTGACAATTGTCCATAAAGAATAGCTTCCTTTGTCAATAATTCCTTAATTAGGAATCCATTTCACATCAGCTTTCTCTACCTGTATCTATAAAAGAGGGGGGAAAGAGGGGAAAGCTGCCCTAATACTCATCCATGTAAGCTGGAGATGAAGGTCAATGGAAGAGCACTTGCCAAACATCCAAAAAGCTGTCTTACATTAAGAAAAGGAAAGAAGGGAGGAGGGAGGGAGAGGGAGGAGGGAGGGAGAGGGAGGAGGGGCAGAGGGAGGGTAGGTTGTCAGATAATCTGCTAGCTGATGAGTCCCTCATCTTCCAAGAGGAAACAGGAGAGACGAGGGAAGTGCTCTAGATCAAAACAGACTTAAACTATAAAGCCCAGTGCAACTTGCTGCCCTTGAGTGAACACCAGGTTTGAAAGAAAGTAGCAAAACTCACAAAAGACATTTAGAAATAGATCTGCAAATTCACGACATAGAAGACACCTATAAAAACACCGCTCATGTTCTGAAGTGTGGGAAACATCATCACTATGTGGAAGCACACATGACCTTATTCAGAAGAAACATTTCGAATAATTCAGTAAATAAAATGTGCACATACTACGGATGGGAGATGCTAATAATGATGGAACGGGTGAGACTGAAGTAAACCTGGAGCTATTGCTCACATTTTCTTATGTTTTTACATTTTTATAACTGCACATTGGAAGGGAGAAGAAAGCATCATGGGACATTAGGATCCTCAAAAGCTAGCTAAAGTACAAAGGGAATTATACTGGGGTGAGGGTATGAGTCTAGACATTGTCCTTGTGCCTAAAATGATAGGAAGCTATGAGACTGAGAGGCTTCACCAAGGTGCCCAAGCTCCAGGAGAATTGGAGAACATCCGCAAACATATGTGTGTGCCACCTGCCTAAGTCTACAGACCCATAAACTGTATTTCTGTGCAAGGAAGATTTTTATTCTAATTGTTACCACTTCCTTCAAATTGGTGGTGGCGCATGCCTTTAATCCCAGCACTCGGGAGGCAGAGCCAGGTGGATCTCTGTGAGTTCGAGGCCAGCCTGGGCTACAGAGTGAGTTCCAGGAAAGGCTCCAAAGCTACACAGAGAAATCCTGTCTCAAAAACCAGAAAGAAAAAAAAAAGAATATTAGGTACCCTCAAAGAAACCCAAGTCATGCATCCACTACAACAGTTGATAATTGATAACTGCTTTGAGTAAATAAGGATCTAAATGACAGGAGGGCGATATACCTTGGTATTAATGCATTAAATGCACGAGTTCACATCTTGTTCAAAAACCAAAGAACTTGGAGTTGAAAAAGGACCTAGCCATTTTACATGATGCATCGGTTCCTGTTTTGCTGAATATTCGTCTTGCTCATCAGCCTGTGTTACCTATCCTCAGAGGAGCAGGCTCCTGAAAGCAACTAAATCAAGCTCTGTGATCCGAAATCATCCGAGGCTGTCTCCATCAATCTTACACGCTTTTGCCTTCAACTATGATGGTGCTCTCATGTGTCTCTTCTTGCTCATGACAGAGCATACCCTGCTATTCTTGAAAATGATTCTTCAAAATGTTTCATGACCAACTAGCCCACCTTGCACATAAGTTAAGAAATGACTTCGATGTCAACATCTTTTGGAACTTTCTCCCAGCATATCCCAGTAGAATTCATCGCTCCAAACTTGGTGCTCGGGAATTGCGCTTTCCCACTCTCCTGTATTTACCTCAATCTGCGATCCCTCTCTGGTAGCTCCACTTTATCGTGTTACGAGCCCTTCTGAGGCAAAGAGCCTGTAGATTTCATTTTTAAACTTGCTCGCCCAGCACAGAACGGCAAACTCCCATAGCTCAATTTCACACCCCAGCAGGAAGTGAAAGCAGTGCTGGTAGACACTGGAGCTGGGACTGTCACTCCCGTGGCTAAGTTTAGCCAGCACTGAAGCGTCTGCTGGACACGGGGAGGAAGAGAGGGAAAGGCATTGAAAACGGGGCTCACACTAGCAAGACAAAGAGTGGGGACAGCACAGGTGCCGAGTTGGGGAGCCAAAATGATTTTCCTTTTTCTCAGTGACCCCCTCATTCTCCCTCTGCATGCCAAAGGTCAGATGTTAAGCGAAGGTAGAGAGAAGGCTGTGGAATGCTGGGCTGACCTTGAGAAACAGGACTGGAAAAATTCTTTCCCTTCCAGAGAAAGGTCATTTCTATGACAACCAAAAGATGTAAAGGGGAAAAGCATATTGCAGAGAAAACCCTTTTCTCCCCACTCCACTCCATCCTTATCCTTCACAAACCATAAGGTGAGGGGTGGAAATGGCTTTAAAAGCCCACATTCTTCTTTAGGTTTGTTGTGTTGTGTTGTGTTTTGTTGGGGGGGAGGTGTTTTTAATAGGCACTCTAATTCAATGTAGTGAACAATTCAACAGCAGGTCACTGGGTCCTTTTGCACTGAAGTCAGCTCAAGTGTTCACAGCTTTGGGGTAAAACCCCACGTGTGCCAAGCTACCACCGTGGAAAAGAGGGGAAAGGGGTCCTAGAGAAATGAGTAAGATGAAGAAAGGATGAGACCAGCAAAGGTGCCTGGCGCCCGTCTGAACTTAGCTTTGCATGCCTGGTTATTTATTCACTGTCATTTTATGCAACAGAAACTACCACTATGTACTTACTGTGGAGCCATCAACCCTGCCTGTCATTTAGCTGAGTTCTACTGGAGCAAGGGATCTTCCCGGCCACCTCCCACATGGCTGCTGACCACTGCCCAGCAATGAAAACAGGTAATATAAATAGAAACACTGTTTTACAAGAAATGCTCAAGTGCCACCAGCACCTGAACTAGTCCAGGCTGTGAATGATGACTGAATCTGAAATCCTTAAAAACAATACAGTATTCTGCAAGTACCAACGTTCTCAGAAGAAAACCGCTCAATGGATTCATCTGATATATATGGCTGGACCAAAGTCCACTGAGACTTAAAATGAATCTCAAAGGCTTCGGGATGAGTATCATCCAGTTTAAACAGCTCTAACAGCATGCTTTAATAAATTCTAAGAGCTTACTGACGTCAGGCAGAACTGCTTTGCACAGCTCTCCCTCCTTTGGCAAAGTAATATTCCAGTCTAACTCATTGCTGACACACTCATCTATGCAACATCTACCCGCTTGGTGCTCAAAGTGAACGCTCGCTCTTCTTAGAGGTTGCCATCATTGGGAAATAGGTAATCTGTAAGATCAAGGCTCATTTTATTAGGAAATAGCAAGACATTCTGCTATGCAAATACAGGCAACTCTGCCGGAGCTAATGCAAAGCACAAACCTCCACGAGGGATGGGGCTCCTACACCTCAGGTCCGTGTCACCAGGAAAGTACAGAGCCTGGCATGAGAGCGCAGGAGTGACTCCGTCCTGGGTATTCTGCCACTGTGTTTGTCCCTGGCTGCTTAAGTCTCTTAGCAGCGCTAGGGCCTGGGCGCCTACAAACTGCGCTGAGATCGCAGGGAGAGGAGTTACATTCAGACAACACGTATACACAGATTATCCAAGTTTTCCTTCAACTTCTTAACCCACTTGAATCTGGTTTCTGTTCCTAAAATTCTCTTCAGAGGATTGAAATCACCTCCAAACTGCAAACTCCCATGAGTCTCCAGATATAGAGATGAGTGCCCAAGTCGTTCTAAAGTTTTGAATTTGTTGTGTAAGTCTGTAGTGATATTGTGTTCCCCAAAATATTGTGCACCTAAATAAACTTATCTGGGGTCAGAGAACAGAACAGCCACTAGATATAGAGGCCAGAAAATGGTGGCACACATGCCTTTAATCCTAGTATTCCAGAGGCAGAGATCCTTCTGGATCTCTGTGAGTTCAAAGCCACACTGGAAACAGCCAGGCGTGGTGACAAGAGCCTTTAATCCCAGTACCAACCATAGAGGCCTGGAGGTCTGTATAGACAGGCAGTGACAAGGAAGTCATGTGGCTGGGCTTAGAGCCAATGAGAAGGCAGGAAGCAGAAAGGTATATAAGGCGTGAGGACCAGGAACTAGAGCTGGTTAAGCTTTTAGGCTTTTGAGCAGCAGTTCAGCTGAGATTCATTCTAGATGAGGACACAGAGGCTTTCAGTCTGAGGAAACAGGATCAGCTGAGGAACTGACAAGGTAAGGTGGCTGTGGCTGGTTCTGCTTCTCTGATCTTCCAGCATTCACCTCAATAACTGGCACCAGGTTTGTTTTTATTAATAAGACCTTTTAGGATTCATGCTACATAAGTCAACCAAAGTATACAGTGTAACAGTGCTAAAAATTTAAACAGATAGAGCACTAGCATACTGCCATTAGTATGTAAAATCTCAGCAATTCTCCCTGCCAGGGTGGAGGCAAATGATGAATGTCAGTCTCTATTTCCAGAGCTCTGAAGCAGGCCCCAGGCAGGCTGCTGCCTGCCTCAAGTGCCATTTCACTGCATCCTCAGAGCAATTCTTTGATTACTAGACCCATCATACAGACAAAGAAATTAAGTCACAAGAATGAGGAAGAAATAGAGCTAGGAATCCCATCCAGTGTTGAAAAAAACAGCAGGAAGAGAATAGAAAGGGAAAAAAACCCAGAAATACTAGAAAATCTTAAACAGCATGAACAGAGCACAAGGACAGATGGGACTAAAATCACTCTGGAACAGTCATTGCTCAGAAGTTCGTCATGTGCATAGAGGCTCATCTATATATTTCATACTGCACGTGTTTTTAATTACACATTATATAAAAATAAATTCAACAGTATACTTCTCCCGCCCTCACAATCCCTGATGACTTTTTGTATATTTGTTTTTGCTTTTCCCAAACTCCTCACATACATCTTCAATGTCCATGTCTTTTCCGCAGAAGAAAGAGCTGCTGGGGAGGTGGGCGCAGCACTGTCAGCCTGCAACTCTTCTAACACAGAACAGCTGCAGTCACAACGACAAGGTTACAGGGAAAGCACTCGGAAGGCCTTCAGCTACTCACACATGCCAACCAGCGCAGAGCGAGTGCTTTGAGGGAAAGGCTTCATGCACATAGGAATACGTAAGTGTGTGGCTGCCTCAAGGACCTGTCTCTGCATCTCCTCTCTCAATCACTGTTTCACAGACACACACATAGAGGGAATCTGGTATCAGAACCCACACAGAGACTAAAACCTGGAAAATTCTTTCAGTTTATTAAGAAACAAAAAGGGTCTGTTAAACACATTGCACATAAACCTATCACTAAATAGCACTAACAACTCTACTCTAAGGAATGAGTTTTTCTGAGTTGTGTGACATTACTCATCACAGCCACTAGATGGATCTCAACTCGTTCCAGAATCCCAAAGGTTGTCAGTGAAGTCCCAGAACTAACCAGAAACACAAAGACGGCTCTCACCCGGTGTGGGTGGGAGCTCTACCAGTTAGTTCTCTGTAATGACAAACTCTGCCTTGTGGTAATAACACCAGATACAATGGAAGGGGAAGCAGATGCTGAAGAACAAAATTAAAATCTAAGGGCATTCTCACCAAAAGGAGGGTGGAAAAGTAACCCCAGGGAAAGATCAAGGAGCAGACGGGGGAGGGGGAGAGATAATCACTATAAATCAAACATAACAACAAGAGAAATGTCAAGCACAGTCTGTAGGTATTGTTTGCAAAAAATAATTTAAAGATTTGCAATAGCAAATAGTCACAAAATAAAAACAAAACAAAACAAAAACAAAAACTGTGCCAAGGCCAAAAAAGCATGGCCTAACTCACAGTAATACTAAAAAAAAAAGGTTAAAAAGCATAATAAGTTGCATAAAGAATTTACCACTAGAATACAGCAATGCCTTCTAACAACAGGGTTCCATCCCTGAATGGGAGACTTCTGGAAGAAAATTTATTATTTTTCTTTAAGCTAAGTAGAAAACCAGAGCCTTAGGTGAACTATGATATACAGAGGACTTTCCAGGTCTGTTGAGGAAATGGCAGGCACACAGAGCCATGTCTCTTACAAGGAGCAAGGACTGTCTGTGATTTGTATCACTGAAATTCTCCTTTAAGTGATAAAGGACTCTGCGTTCCATTGTCCACGCCAGGGTATTTCAAAGTCTCGGGATGTAAAAGGAAGAAAGAGATTTAAAAGAAGAAGAAAAAAAAAAGAGTTGTATCAATACAGGGCAGTAACATAAGTACATGGAGGAAACATTAAGTAAATTTAAAGCCTGCTTCCGTTTACATGATTAATCTTTCTAGGTAAGCTTTTCCCTGCTGATAGTCTTTTAAACAGCCCACACAACTTGTTCTGCAACTAAAAGGAAGCTCATGCAAAATTCACTAACTCGGCCTGGTTCAGACTGGAGCTAGCCGGATGCTGGGATCCTGAGAGGTCAGCTCAACCTAGAGAGTGCAGGATATTAGCTCAGAGTCCCTCATCGCTATCAATGCCTTCTGATTTCACTTTGTTCCTTTTCTTTGTTGAGAGTTGCCTATACCTAGCAAGCAAGATCAATTCTTCCCTCTCCTCCTCCCTTGTCCTACACCAGCTTCTCTCCCCACAGACTGTTATCTAACAGCATGAGCAAGGCATCCTTTTCACATCCACAAGCATAGCTTGGTCAGGACTCAAACCAGGTCATTAGGTCCCGAAGTGGGTCCAACATACCTTTTGGAAGGATCTTTCTGAAGACACAGTGAAAGTAACTTTCTGAAGGACTTGCCATATTTCTTCATCATTTCTTTATCCTCTACTCCAGTTTCTAAAGTGGGCGGGTCATTTTGCAAAGTCAACATCAGCACCTGCAGCCAAAGAAAGGTGGAGACAGTCTCTGCTGAATATGAGTGACAATGGAACGGTCAGCTTTTTCTGTCACAAAAGCACCCAAGTCCTTCCTTGACTGGGTTACCAGCATGCTTGTCCCATAATTAATGGTCCAAAACTTGAGTTACTGAAAGGACCCATTTGTCTTTGCAAATCTGCCCACGCCCTCCTTAACCTTGGATATTCTCATGGACAGAACTTGGGAAATTTGCTCTGTGTGTTAAGAATGGTCTCTCAAAGCCACAGGGAGAGACTTTTCTGGGAAGTAGCTCTCACAGGACCTCAGGGAACACTTGCTACAGCGCAGGCTGGTTGGGAAAGAACCATGGTTGGGAGAGAAAAGGACATTCAAGTGTGAAGGCCATTCATAAGTACAGAACCCGAGGTACTCAGGGCTCCTGCAACATATTAGCAACCCTAAAAATAAAACCCCAGTATCCCATGAGGTAACATGATTTTCTCTTAAAGAGAAAATAATATGAGAAAATTGTTAAAGGGGGTTGGTGAAAACTCAAAGGCTAAGATACTGATGATGGTCATGACAGAATTATGAGTTACCTATCAAAAGCCTGTGCTACATGGCAAGGGGCAAAGCAAACCACAGTTTCAAGTCAAAAGGAAATAATTCAACTCCTTCACACTAAGAGAATTATTTCCTGTAAAAGCAAGCAGAGTGAGTACATTGCATACTATTGACCTACAAACTGAATAAGCCTCCTCAATGCATAAATCAGCCCTAATTTATGCCAATTCTATGCATGTCAAGACTCCTTTCAAACACTCTGAGACATGTGAATAGATGAATGATAAAAGTAACTGTTGTTGGTGGAGTACAACAGCCCAGAGGAGAATGTGGGCTACTGTGAACTCCTGAAAAAGTCCTGGAGGACTTCAAGCTGGGACTAACAACTGCCTCTCTAGACTCAGGTGGAAAAAGTAAATGGAGACAGGGAAGCAAAGAAACATATATAGAAAAAGAAAATATATTAAAAAAAAAAGATAAAAGAAACTTCTCTGAATTATCTAGTATTTTTTTTCCATAAAATCTCTTCTATGGTTTATACTTGTTTCAAATTTTCCACTAAAAAAAAAAGTCACAGAGATAGAGATGTGCATATATGCATTAAGTATATCATTGACGTCTTAACTGTGTTAAACATTTATACAGAAAGAGAACAGGTGGGGGTGTGGCTCAGCAGCACTGTATGCTCAGAACAGGTGAAGTCCTGGGCACAATTGCCAAAAACAATTTAAAAGAAAAATAAGAAATTAACACCACTAAAGCATCAGCAGGGACTATTTGTGGCTGGTGAAATCGTGGGGGATTACTCTTCCTTGCTATTCTTATTTGTACTTCCAAGTTTTCTACAGTAAGAAAGTACATTTGGGAGGCAGAGGCCGGAAAACAACCAGGGCATCAAACAGAGCCTCACATGCCCTGAACAAGTGCTCTGTCCCTAAGCTCTCCCTTGGCCCAGCTTACACCAGTAAAACTAGCGAACCTTTCTGCCCTCAGATTTTAACTCTGTTAGGTTTTCTAAAAATTAAAATATGAAAAATAAAACAAGCACAGACTACAGTTTTGATGAAATGTCTTCATAATTTCCACTGAACAACTGCAGCCTCAGAACCAAATCTGGCTGGGGGAATTAAAAATGCTGTTACCATCTCAGAGGTAGAGCAGATAGAAAAATAACAAAACCTGAAAAAAGTACCCAAAATATATGTTGCTTCAAAACACTGTGACTCACTCACATCAGATGAGCCACAACACCACACTCTGTGAGCAGGCTGAAAATGGTATAAACTATCTCTATTTATAAAGAAAAAAAGGGGGGGGCATCCTGAAATCCATCTGCAAATATAATAGCCCTCTAATACAGTCTTAGATTTCGTGGGAGACCTGAGATTGCCCTGCTCTTTCAGAGTCAGTAGTCAAAACTACGGAGCTGTTCAACTCTGTACTCAGTCACAAAGCAGGCCACCCCGCACCACCTCTCTTAATTTGGGGCATGAGAACATGAGTCAGCCTTCAACTTGGCTGCATTCCTCCACTAACTCCCACAAGTCTAAGAGGAAAATAAGCATGTTCAAAAGAACCGGAGAACCCATGCACCCCCATCACAGTTCCAAGCTGACGAGTCACCCCCAGCAGTCATTACTTTCATTGGAGGGTATTTGTGGTAGGGCGCGGCTCCAGTCGCTAGTTCAATGGCAGTAATTCCGAAACTCCACATGTCAGCCTTGAAGTCATAGCCTCTCACCTAAGAGGAAAAAGATCAAGAAAAAACACTCACGATGACGTAGCAGGCTTGTTGCACATCACTACATTCATTATTATGTCAGATATCCAAAGCTAAACATAGAAAAATTTCAACGTAATTTGCTAAGGGCTCGCTAGCAATCCGGAATTGAAATCTAAGTTGTATGATACATTCTACTGCAATGACTGACTGAAAAGAAATGTTACAGCTACAGTACATTAGACTTGTGCTATGTTAGATTAATTAGACATACACTATGTAGATATATCAATGATATATATTACTGTACTATAATAATCAAGGTAACATTTTTTTTACCTGTTCCATGACTTCAGGAGCCATCCAACATGGGGTACCAACAAATGTTTTTCTGACTTTATTCCGTGTAACATCACCCCCTGTTGCTAAGAATGCACTTACCCCAAAATCTGGAAAGAAGAAAAAAAAAATCAACCTTACTTTATGTTCTGTGTGGTGTATAAAATCTGATCTCGATCCCATCTCTCCCTGATGGGCCTTAGGATGGTGACGAATAGCTGCAAACATGTGTGTTCATGAAATAAGCCAGGGTTTTCCTGTCCTCCGCCATCTGCTCTCATCTATACTGCAGAAATGCTGTTGGAGGTAATGGGCCAGCAAGTTCCCCATACTTGCTTTCTACTAAAAAGGTACCAAAAGTCACTACTATTTTTAAAAATACAATACCATTGAAAGCATAAACACATTTCAAAAGCCCTGAATATAAAATACCTTGGCTTCATCTAAGTTTCTTTTTTTTTTTTTTTTTGTTAATCACTAACAAGAATACAACTGGAAAAAGTAAGAGTAGAATGAAACAGAGTTATTTTTATATTTTTGTTGTGATTTTCTAGTCAATTTAATTCCAAGCTATCCATGTCCAAAAAGTTAATTTTTTAAAGAAAAAAAAAAGGAATCCATTCCATATCATCGTGTCCTAGACTAAGCACTATATACTAATACCTTGAGCAAAATCATAAAAGCAAACCCACATACAAATTACACAAAACTCAAAGCCAGCCTCGTTTTGTCCTTATGCAACGACCACACAAAGGAAAGGCTGAGTCAGCAAAGAGTGGGTTTTCCCCAAGGTTTGCTTCCTGGATAACTTTCGTAAGTGTGGATAGAACGGTATGTAGAATTAAAATAATCTCTTGCTTTATTCCATTGATTATTGTGTGTGGACATGAGTGGATGTGTCTTCGTACATTCACGCATGTGCATGCACATGGGTGTATCAATGTAGGGTATGGTGAACTTGTGGAAGTCAGAGAACAATTTTCAGGAGCTGGCTCTCTCTCCACCACATTGAGGCATTGTCTCTCTTGCTGTTTCTGCAGCACTGCCTACCACAGGCTAGATGGCTCACAGAGATGCAGGTTTTTCTCCACCTCCCACTTCGCCATGGGCTCACTGGGATTACTGACACACTCTAGCGTATCAGGCTCTTATACACGAGTTCGAGGGATCGAACTCAGATCCTTCAGGCTTGTGTGGCAAGCACTTTTACCCACTGAGCCATCTCACTGGCCAGAAACGATACTCTCCCTAACACTCATTATCTATTCAAATTTGGTATGTGAGCTTAGTTTGGTATACTATACATGCGTATAGACAAATATGCAAAACTAATTTCCGTAATGGACAGTGCTGAACAGCTACTGCTTATTACTGCACACATCCTCGTTTATATTTTTGCATGTAGAGTAAAAGTAGTTTATAAATTAAAGAACCAGCTGCTCTGGACTAAGCTACTTCTCGGTAGCAGCCATGGCAAGTATCCCTGGAGAGTGAAGTGGTAGACAGAAAGGTCAGGGTGCACTGGTGTGTGCCTTTAATCCCAACACTTGGGAGGCAAAGGCCACCCAGGGCTACATAGCAAGTCCCAGGCCAGCCAGGGTTACATAGGAAGACCTTGCCTGCCAAAAAAAGGGGGGGGGGTAGCCAACAGACAGCACAATGTAGGATACTACGCAGTATGATCGTTGCAATACTGCTCTGATATAATTCCCTTTTGCTGGTCCCCTTTGTTGATTGTCAGGATGCACGCAGTTACAAAGAACATCTGCCAGCACAAACTGACACCAAAAGCCTATGGGGGTCTGCTTTAGATCTACAGCGCTGCTATGCACAGGTATGATTTAGTAGCCCTGTAACTAGTCCCGTAAGTGGAAATATGCTGACTTGGTTTACAGTTAAAATATATTCAACTCCCAACAGGACATCGGTTACAAGTAAAGGAAATGGAAATGGAAAGACGGCATCTTTGGTCCGCATGCTCCTTGCGTGTTAATATCGAACAAAGGTTTTATTTGAAAATGCCATACAATTTCATTCGCATGTGTGGCTCCTGCTCTGAAACTCTTTGAATGTCTGTACTGCAGGAGCTCACAGAGGAGTCACGTGAACTGTCACGTGCCTACTACCCATGGCTAGAGGATGTGATTATTCTAAGGCTTTTAAAAATAAAAATTTCAATTTTATTTGTATTTCCCAAATGGAAGTTGAAAAAAGAAACCAACACTCTATTTTTATTAAAATGATCTTATAATACTATAACATTAAATAAATATATATTATCTATAAATAATGACATGTAAAAAGTCCACTTTGAGGAAAAATTAGATTCTTACACTAAAGGCATTTAAAGATGTGAGCCAACTAACCTATAGCTACTTCTCAATTCCTCAAAATTCTCCCTGCTTACAGGATACATTTGAAAAGCTAGAAAAACAGCTGAGAAAGATACATAGTAGCAATTAAACATTGATAATATATCTTCCATGAATCACATGAGTCACATACTTATTCACAGCCTCGGCTCAGAACATCTACTTTAAAGTCAAAAACAGATGGCTAAATGTCTTTAGAGCTCAGGAAAAAAAAAATTCCAGAAGCAGAAAACACCAATGCCAACATCCACTCTCCATTACAACTGCAGAACAGTTACATTTTGCTTCTATGTATGGCTAATATGTACACAGAACATTTTATCTGTTCTGAGGAACTGAGCCTTTGACAAAAGAACATAGTGTACTTATACAAACAGGAGCACCGGGTATACTCTGTTCTGTTCAGACGGTATTCATGTGACAGTGAGAACAAGTGTGGGGGCGGGGAGTGGGAAGCCGGGTTTTCCTAGGGGCACCTGCATACAACTGAAGGGGCTGGGACCAGACACTCTTGGGTCAGAAATCATGCACATCTTTCTGGCAACAAAGAGTCAAATGCTACACATGAATTCAGCCAGTCCACGTTCGTGCCTCTGTAGGACGTGGGTAAAGCTACCATAGGGAAAAAGGTAGAAAGTACTGCCATCTTAGTAACGAAAGGCTCCAAAATCTTCTGAATCCATTTGCTCCTTCCTTTATCCACAGTCAGGCCCTCAGTTTAAGCCATTACTTCTTGCAAAGGGTCCTGCGGCAGCCTCCTGAATCCTCATCTCCTGTTTCCCCTAAGATCCAGGCTTAAGCAAAGAAAGAGGTTTCCCTAGTCGCAGGCCCAAGGCCTCCTTAAAAGCCTGTCAAAGAGACTCTTTCCCCTTAGGATGAAATCAAACCCCTTGAGCCTAACACATAAATATCAACCCCTTCCTCTCCGGCACCATTGGTCACCGCTCCCAGATCTAACTAGAACCTCCTGCCTCACCAAAACGTTTCTGCTCATCTCAGTCGCTCCTAGCATTCCCAGAGCTGCCTCCACACGTGATGCTTGTAGTCCACATACAGGGTTCCCTCCACAGCTCTACTGCAGGCAGAAACAGCAAAGGGCAGTCTAGGAGTCCTTAGTGAGAGAGGCATCCCTGGCATCTTGATCCTTGGCGATTCCTTTGATCTACGCTCATCAAGCCTGCCTATTCTGTCAAGCATCATGTGTGTTACTTGGTCATCATTTGGTCCTCATCCTAGATGGATACATAACTAGAAAGCCTTGAAGAGGATCTGCAGCATTGGAGCCATCTGAGTTTGAGACTATCACACACTAAGAGACAGATGGTAGATATCACAATATACAAGACTAACTCCTCAACTGTGTGACTCATAACCTTCCTGGACCTCTGTTTTCTTACCAGATTTCTCATTTAGGCCTAGTTTTCTGTTGCTTTCATTTTAGAACTTTATCCTACATTCTCTCTCCCCATATGTAAATTTTCCTTAGGGTGAAGGGCAGTTTACTGGTCTCACCTTTTAACAAATAGTGTTCAGTGGGCCATGGGGGAGGGTCAGCATCTGCACCCTTCAGGAGCAGGCATGAAATATGAATGAGAAAGATCTGCTTATGGAGATTAAGATATTACCATCTCAGGAGGAGAAGACCTGAAATAATACACAGCAGCACAGCATGTCTGTGCGGGAGAACACACGAGCTATAACTGTCACCATGGACAATATCTAAAACGGGCCTTGGACCCGGCCTTGGAAGTGAGGGGAGGGAGGAGTTGGACAGGTAAGCTCATGGGAAGCCAATCCCAGACAATGGCACAGTGTGGGCAAAGCCCAAGTTCAGAGCCAAGAAGGAAAAACTGTATGACAGCCTCGAGGGTGGGAGAGTCAAGTGTCTACAGGGATCATAAGAAAACTGCCAGGAGACCAGGTCCTGAGAACCACAGTTCCCGAGATTAAGGACAGCTGGTGCTCAGCCTTGGTGCTAGGAGGGCTGAGTCCCTACAGGGAGTCCTGGTGCTCACTCTCAGCAACCTCCCACTCAGGGCTCCAGCAAGCTTCTGCCACTCAGCTAGAGGAGACAGAAACAGACCTGCTGGGCTCATTTCCCAGAGAAAACAAACACCAGTGTCTTTAAGGAAACACTTCTTTGTTGTTTTCACTGTTGGCAACAAATGCACATTAAAAAAAAAAAAAAAAAGACAGCAAAACAATGGGAAGAGCAATCTCGCCTTTCTGATTTAGTCTGCAAAACTGGTCCGCCAGTGATGTTGTTATAATGTCTAAAATCGACAGTACAGTATGATATTCTACTTGTAATATCATAGCCTGGGGGGTCAGCTGGCCTTCTAATGAAGACCCAGGAGGGAACCTGGGAGCCCGTGGTGATCAGAGGACACCACCAACATTCCTATTCTCTATATCTAAATTTAGAAAAGCATGAGCCAGGTCGAATGCCAGGGGTGCATGATCAGGACGATCAGTGACCTGTCCAGAAACCTGATGGATGCTGGAAAACAGCTTTTCCTGGTGACAGTGGAGGAGTCCAGCACAGAAGAGCTGTTAAAGCCTTTGAGCTTTTCTTCACCTTGAAAGAAAGAAAGAAAAAAAAAAAGATCCCAGTCTGGCCAGATGCAGACTCACACCCCGGTATTCCTGTGTAGATCTGGCTTACTGATGCCAAATACAAGGCAAGACCTGCCTGTGGATATTTGGTGTGCCTGCCACAAGAGAATTTCTCATCCACCTACGAGGGATCAAGACCAGGGATTTCCCTAAGCTGACAGGACAGAGTGGGAGAACCATCTAGGGGCTTGCTTGCTAATGAATGGCAGAATTAGACTGAACATCAGTTTCATTAAGAGTCAGGAAGGACTCTGTGACGTCACCAGCCCTTGCCACCACCGAAACTCTCCACAGTGCCTGCGAGACACACACACACACACACACACACACACACACATACACACACACACACACACACACACACACACACGTGGGAACCTTTGTATGGAAAACACTGACACTGGGTCAATTCAACATTTGGTTAGAGAAAAACAGAACTAATATTTGATCGTTCAGAGCTTTCTAAAGATTATTCACAATGTATAAGACCAACATCAAACTTGCAGTATCCTGCAGAGGCTAGCTGAAGGGAGGGCGGTCCCTGAGAGGCCTTAGCTACCAGGAGCCTTTGTTACCAGAGGCGAAGGTTTTGTAAAGCCAAACAGCTGAGTGAGAAGGTTGAAGGGACCATGCTCAGGGAAGGCAACTTGCAACTGGTCCAATTAGCAACGGGGACCAAGGTGGCTGTCTCTAGAGAAGAAATATTGTGAAGTCCCACGCAAAGTGGCTTGGGAAAGGAGAGGGGCTGGGAGCCGGGCAGACCACAGCTGTACCCTAGCAGCGCCATCAAGAGGACCACTCTGTGAAAAGAAACTACGATGACTTAGTGGACACGGGAACTGAAGGGGGAGGAATAAAAAGATTCAAGTCTTGCCAACCAACACAGTGGCTGAGGGTCTGAAATAAAATCGCAGTCCTCCTAAAAGAGAGCTAACTAGCCCCCGACAAAATTCAAAATGGAGTATGGCAGGGGTTAATACTTTGCTTTAATTAAAATTTAAAATTTAAAATGAAAAAGTCCTAAGCTTCCCCAGAGTAAAGATCAAGTTGTGATTTACACAACTCAGAAGAAGAAGTTTGAGGTTCTCCAGTCAATATTAAAAGTTACATTCATGTCACCAAAACCAATCTCTTTATAATTTAACTTGAATCCTGGGGGTTGGGGGGTTGTTGATTGGTTGGTTGGTTGCTGTTTTTTCCCACTTCCCTCAACCCCTTTATGAGAGGCTCTCAAACTGAAATGTGCTTCTAAATACCTAGTGATATCTTCAGCCCCACCAGTATCTTGGCTTCCCTGAGCCCCACGGGTTCCTTAAAATGACAGATGTCCAACAGGCATATAAAGGACGCTGTGGCTTTAATTACTACTATGCAAACTGAACGGCAATAGATAGAAAAACCAATGTTCAACGTTCTCAGTTCTGTTAGGCACCAACTGTAGAGTGTGTTTTTTAACAATGTAGCTCATGTTTCTTGGGCTGTTCATACCAGGGTGCGTGTCAGTGTATCCTGAGTGAGATGCTGTCAGTACTAATGGACCCCGTTCCTACTCAGTACCCAACAGGGTGGAAGCCCTAGGCCTAGACACCATGGGCTTGCAGAGTCCTGCTTCAGACACAACTGACTTTCCAGGGACACCAGACGTGAGAAAATACATGAGCGACCTTTGCATGAGCAAAAAAAAAAAAAAAAAAATGAATACCAGCAACACATGATACTTTGCGGCCCCTTTAACCCCACTTCTTGGAGATGGAAGCAAAGCAGGACCAGGGAGAGCCAGGGCTTCCACAAGTACAGTGTCAGGTGTACCTTTTCCAAGCGCAGTCCAGCCTACATACTACACAAAGATTGTTCTTCCTAAAGAATAGCTCTGCCCTTGGAACTGTGATCAACCCCCTCCCTGACCAGCACCCCACATTTGGCACTGAAGAACAAGGAAGCTCCTCCCAGGCCAGAAGTCAGCACGCCTGTGGAGCCACTGGCTTCCTGTATTACTCTTCCCAATGTCAGCTTACCCAACTGTCACAAAAGCCAGCCAGGAGCCATCAGCTTCTGTAACTGACCAAGTAACCGTTTTTGTTTTACTTTTGTGAGGCGTGCTTAACCCTGGTTTATTTTTGCTTATGAATTAAATCACAGCAACTTCTCCCTTTTCCTGGAGCCCTGGCATCACCAAAATGTCACCAAGGCCTCTGGGCACTGAGAGCCACATCTAGGGTGAAACCCAAAGGCCATGGCCTCCTTCCTGTCAGCTGGAAAACCTGCAACTGAAGAACAGAGATAGCCTGGGACAGCACTTCCTCGAAGGAGGCGGAAGGGACGCTTTTCGTGTCCAAGTGAGCACCATACCTCTGGGTTCTGGAACCCTGCTCAGAAGGCGACAGCACCACTCACTCGGGGCCAGGAGCAGAATTCAAGGCTAAGGTAATAGAGCCAAGATGTGGCAAGACCTGGGACAGCAGCCACATACACTTACAGGGCTGGTTTCCTTCTAGAAAGGGTACCCCTGTGCTTAGGACAGTTTTCCCTCTACAATGGCAGTGGCTTTTCAGCACATCCCCTAAAAGGAGCCTACCTGACTGGAGAGTTTAGAACATAACAAGTTCTTGGCATCATTCATTCTGTGACACACACTGCTGGGTTACTGCTCCCCTTCCACACCTCTCCTGCTCCACCACAACCTGGACTGTTTGCTGTCCCTCAGGGGACGGATCTGAGTAGATCTAAGCCAACCAGTGATGGGTTCCTCAGCACCAGTGAATGGCCTTAGCCTGTGAGATCTGAAGGGAATACAGTGCAAATTCTTGTGGGAAAGTCTGCACCTAAATGGGCTCCTCGGCTCCCCAAAATCCTCTTCCCTTGCAAGATGCAATGCAGGGAGCAACAGCAACCCAGAAAGACAGGCACACTCCAGCACGCAGCAGACATAGGAAGGAAACAGGAAAGAGTCATGACCTTCACGATACCCCGCAGCAACTGTGAAACAGTGTGCCCAAGATTCCTGGCTATGGGAGATAGTCACATGTCTTCCATACTTAACCTCCCACTAGACGACGACTCTATGGTTTGTACCCAAAGGCTTAACTCTCATAGTCTCCTGTCTTCCTTCAACCCAACCATGTGCATTGGCATACTTCCTGACTGCTGAGAGTTAACCATTACATCAAAGACCAAAGTTGTTGCAATCCCCAAAAGGATTTGGTAAAAATCAGAAAAACAGTTTAGTACCCGTTGCAAATTTTGATTATAAAACAGCTCCAGTATTAGCACAGCTTTTAATGCCAGGGGCATAAATCAAAATGAGTAATTGCAGAAGTGTCTCCAGGGGGATGGAGCACATACTGAAAGCCAAGTCTAACTTTTGGTTGCTATTTGGAACAATAATTCCACAGCCTTTACAGCACGACACCCTTCTAGGAAATGGAAAAGAGAGCTACCCTCAAAACTCCAGTCTCGATCCTCAGCCCGAAAGGAGCAGTGTCACCTGGGAGCATCTCCAAGATGCAGGGCCTCGGGGCCCTAGGCTGGAGCCACTGAATCAGAATCTGCACTATAGGAAGATGCCGGCTGACTCCATGCACACCGGAGATGAAATTGCCTAGCCAATCACTGTGCCTGGACAACCTCAACAGCAACTCCACAGCTTCCTTATTTACCTCTCAGCTGAAGAGAACCACAGTCACAAGATGAGAATGCAGAAAAAGTACATATGTACACAAGGCCACGTATTTTGTGGTGTGGTAATGCCAAAGGTGATGCAAATATAAATGACATGTGACAGTGAACTGCCTAATTCAGTGACTCTCAACTGTGTCCAGTGTGTCCTGGAGGCCAGGCAGTCATCCCTCTCTACAGAGGATCCAGAATCTTTTTAAGTACATGAAAATAATTTATAATCACACTCTCATTAACTGTCCATCATTCACAGCTGCCCAAGGGAGAGGCCGTGGTCCAGGGAGAGATGCTGTGGTGACTGTATTTTATGCACAGACGTTTACAGCTCTGATCATTCCCCCCCCCCCCCCCCCCCCCCCCCCCGCTCATGAAGGCGTGGCTGAACTAAGGGTAAAACTGTCATCTGATCAAAGCAATAACCTTGAGGGCACTCATCTTTTAAGAGAGTCGATAAGCGTGTTAGCAACTGATCTACAGCTGGTCATCAGATGTTTGTATACCACCTGCCCTGCTCCAGAGAGAATGGTAGCGTGTAGGGTTTGGGAAAATACCAGAATCTTCTAACAACCTCATTCAGTGCTGCCCTCTGACCTTTGCCTCACACCAGGCTCCAGTCTTTCATTTTGCTTCTTCCTTCTTACAATCAAAGGGTGCTCACTGATCTGGGTCTGGCTTTACTGGCTGAGGCCCCCATCCCCAGTATGGTGTCTGAAGTATTCACAGGCCAAAAACATGATCCTGTGGAATTTCCTGAGTCTGGGCCCTGGAGGGTCCCTTGTCAGCTGCTCTGGACAAATGCATGCTCCCCATCAATGAATGAGAGAGGAGCAGTCCTGACTGTCTTTGAAACATCAAACAATGACAATTTTACAACCTTCTCTGACAGCAAATTAAGGGAAGAAACTAGATGACATCTCTCTTCATTCCCTAAAGGAAGATTTTCACATTTGAAAAATAGAGGAAATGAGAGGCAAGCCTACAAGTACTTAGGGTATCATCTGGGTTGGTTCGCAACACTGCCATCAACCGGTTCCCCTCTAACATGGCTGGGAAACTGGAGTCCGAGGCCAGTCATGCTGAAGGGCCAGGCAGGAGTCAGTTTTCTCCAGTCCAGTGATACACTAATCAACGGTCAACTGTCTATTGGATATGACACTCACTGTGAACAAAGGGAAAAAAGTGTCCCAGAGAACAGAAGGGCTAATATAAGGACACTCTGACAATGGTAAGCACAGCCAGAAACTAGGCTTAATCCATCCTCCATGCCCAAAATCATCCTCTGATTTGCACGCTTTAGAATAGGACCAGGAATGTCTTTAGTGCTTACAGTTAGCGAGGAGCCACTCAGACGCTTTGATACAAGATAGGTCCTTGGAGATCACGTTGTCAACCCTCCAGCTGAAGGAACTGATCCATGGAGCAGCTGAACTGTCAGAAAGTAGCGAGTTCAAGTTCCTAGGGGAGGTCATGGTGGGGGCTCGATGGTGAGCACTGTAGGGGCAGTCTGAGGAGATCCGAGAACAGCCTGCTTGTATGACCTTCTGAACGGCTAGACTTCCACACACAAGTCTACAACTGCTCAGCAGCCTTCAGATCCCTCACCTGTGAAGCCTACTCCACTGGGCTGTCAGCACAGCTCGAAGGTAAATATATGAGACAAGTATCATCCCCAAAGCCGGGGTCACGTTTCTGAAGTCCCCAGGGTCCGCAGCTGGCCATATCCAAAAGGACAGGCGTATGCATCTTAGATCAAATATTAATACTTCTAAATTTCCAATGCAACATTTATACACCCGCAGGTGATCTTTTCCAGGCAAATCTCTATTGAACTGCTCCATTATCACAAGTGTCTGTGAAACCACAACAGCCTGTCTGTACACTTGAAAGAGACAGCCCCTAAGGGAAATGTGAAAATAATTCCAGTTGCCACAAGTAGTCAAGAAACAACTGACATCATTTCCGCAAAGTTCCAAGAAGGATTAACTGAGGATAACAAAACCGTCAAAGAATCTGCAGGATCTCAAATCTGCAATAAGACAAATTTCACATTTAGAACAATTAACTATTAAGAGAGCATCCACTAGACTATGTTGCTCAGTGTTTTTTCATCTGCATTTGCTATTTATCAAACTCTCACTCAGTACCACTAGCCAGGTAGTGTAACAGAGCCTGAGGTTCCATGCAAATCTTGTCTCAAAATAATAAGATGGGAAAATACAGAGGAAGACATCCAACATGGACCACTTGCCTCCCTGAGACCACGCACAGGCAAGCACACGCACACAAACCCATGTGCACACACACACGAATAAACCAGAGCAAAAAATTAGTAAGACAGAGGGCAACTAAGGAAGATACTGAAGTTGGCCTCTGGTCTCCACCCCCATGTGATTACATAAACATACGCCTGCCTGTAACATGAACAGACACATACACCACACATGTAAACACATGTACACAGACTGTACTGTGTGTGCCTATTTCACTTCCACTGTGTGCTTGACGACAAATATACTTCCATTGCTTGCCATTCCCTCAGCTCAGAGGACTGTGTGTAAATGCCTGATTAATGTACGTCAACTAGTCATTTAAGATACACTGAACCCAAGCACCTAATGTTCACTTTTTGCCAGGGGCAGAGCAGAGAGTAACAAATGAACAACTAGAAAATGAATGAAAAAATAATGTACCAATGGACTCAACTTATTCTTTCGGTCTAATACTCTGGCTTTGCCCAGATCTCTACAGTCTTTTGATAATGTATGAAACCTAATGGTGATAATAAAAGTCCTAGAAAGAAGGAAGGGAGGGAGGGAGGGAAAGAGGGCAGCAAGGGAGAGAGGGAAGGAGTCCCATCTGCTTCCCTGGTGCTCAGCTCTGCCCACCGTGTAGTTCAATGTGCACAGCTGAGGAAAGCCCCCAGCAGCAGAGCAGAGCGGTTCTTCTTTGCTGGGTTCACCGAGAAAGCTTCCCCAAGTTATCACCCAAGCAAATGCTAGCAGCTAAGGGTGGAGGCTGCTTACAGTCTCTCCCAGGTGACTCTTCCTGGCACTATACAGGTGGGATAAAAAGGCGGGTTTCCAGAGTTGATCACGCCCTTGGCTCCTGTTAGAGGTTTCAAGTACTACCTTCTATCAAAATCCCCCAAACCAAGAAATCACAGCAACTGACTGTCCTTATTCGCTTAACCCCAAAAAAGAACTGGTCTGGAGATTTTTCTCATAATTAATCAAATTTTAATACAGTTTACATAATTATAAACTACCCCTGAATCTGAAAATAAGTATTGTGGTTGACTACAAAGCAACTTACATCCATCCAATATTCTAATTCATCTATGTATCTATTTTCTAGGTATGCCAAGGTCCCTTGTGTTCGTTCTCTGCTTCACTTTTCTCTGAGTTCATTCGCGTTTAGTTGATAGTCACCCACAGCAAAGCATACCCAAGTACAGAGGTGAAACATTTTTTTCATTAAGAAACTATCTTCAGTGAGGTGCACTGGCCCATCAGCTACAGTCCTTATACTCAGGAGGGGGAAGCAAGATTATGAGTTCAAGGACAGCTGGGCAACACATGAGAGCCTGTCTCTAAATCAAAAACCTACTTTCGGCTGTAGGGGAAAAAGCAATGTGTATGTGCCTGGATATCTTGAATACTCTCACCTCTGCCCTGGGAAGTTGATATTTAGGCTTACTCAGTTGTCACATCTGCTGTGCCTCCTGCCTGAACCTCGTCACTAACAGCTCACTGACTTGCATGAGACAAGGCATCTAGCATGTCTCCCGATCAGAGCACACTCACCACAACTTCCTGAACCCCTTCCTCCTGTCAGCTACTCTGAGGTGACGTAGAGATGAACAACAGAGTTTCTATCATTGGGAGTCCCCTGGTTTGGAGGGAGGGAGGAAAACAAGGGACCCAATTTCCCTAGAGAACCATGGGCTAGACAGAGTAAGTTTGGCTGTGAGGAGAGCACGTTCAGACCTCTTAGGGGCTTAACCAAGCCACGATGGATTAGTAAAGGGGAGGATGAGGATGGATGGGTTTCACAGAGAATGGATGCCAGAAACAGAGCTGTAGGATAGATGGTGTCAGCAAAGTGACAGGAGCACTGAGGGCCCAAACAGGAGCACTTGAGAGGAGACGGGTCACGGCAGGTCCCTCCTCTACACCTTATCGAGGAGCTCCATTTATCCCATCAGTGGGTTTTAAACTCTGGGCCAGAAAGTGACATAGGCAGACATATACATGATAGAATCTTCCCTCAGGTGAGAATGGGGAAATCAATGGGGCAAAGGGGGACAGCCAAGGAATAGGGTAGGAGGTCAGACAGTGCACGGAGCCTTGCCCTGTAACCACTTCCTCCTCATCTTGCAACACTCCAAATAAGTAAAATACTTCCTCCCCTTTCCCACACACCAGTAACAGTTAGCTGACTCTAAAATGGAATGTTTAAATTGTGTTCTAGTGTTTTATTATCCCAGGTATGTACATGCTACATGGTTATGGGGGCCAGAATAAGCAAGACCAGCTTTCAAGAAGGCTTCCCAGTGAGTGTCAGAGGCCACCCTCTGAGCCATGGTGTCAGTAAATAGGATGCCACCAGCAGCTGCTCATTAAGATGCCTTGGTTCCTTTCAGAGTATACCCATACTCATCAAAGGCTGCTTCCAGAGCAGATTGAGTTTCCATGCTGCCTTGCTCAAAGCCTCCCTTCCCTACAACCCAAGAAATACCTCGTCAATCTCCAGCCACCCCTATCAAAGTCCAAAGAAGACAGAAGGAACACAAATAACCCAGCAGACCTGGGTTTAAAAATCTCAGCCCCCTCCCCATCTCCCTGAGACTAGCACTAATGTACTGAAAAGAAGCTTCCTTGCAAGCCTCTCTGGAAGTTTTTGTCAGGGAGATTTCTGTGTTCAAAAACACATACAGAAGCTGGCCATGGATTTAAGGATGAAAGAACATAATCTCCCTCCCAGGAAACAGGATATAAGGAAGTCATGCGATCATGCCTTACTGGCTAAGTGGAATGCATGCGGATACATGAAGGCTGGCATGAGGTAACTTTCCAGTGTCCTTGCTACTTAGCTAAGTACCACACTCAATTTCTCTGTTACAAAGAGTCTAGAGATGGGAACTAAGCCTTCACAGACATACCACTGCTGTGGGATGTATGGCAAATGTGTTGCTGATTAATCAATAAAACACTGATTGGCCGTTGGCTAGGCAGGAAGTATAGGCGGGGCAAGGAGGAGAATAAAGCTGGGAAGTGGAAGGCTGAGGCAGAGAGACACTGCCAGCCGCCACCATGACAAGCTGCATGTGAAGATCCTGGTAAGCCACGAGCCATGTGGCAAGGTATAGATTTATGGAAATGAATTAATTTAAACTGTAAGAACAGTTAGCAAGAAGCCTGCCACGGCCATACAGTTTGTAACCAATATAAGTCTCTGTGTTTACTTGGTCGGGTCTGAGCGGTTGTGGGACTGGCAGGTGGGAGAGATTTATCCTGACTGTGGGCCAGGCAGGAAAACTCAAGCTACATACCACAGTCGGTGCCCAGAAGACAGCTACAACAAACCGTCCACTAGGTAGCTTAATGGCAGCAGAAATCTGTTTCTCAATGTTCAGAAGGCTGCCAATCCAACCTCAAGACACCAGCAGATTCCATCTGGTTTGGTCCTGCTCTCTGGTAGATGCATGGCACCTGCAGGGTGTGTCTTCACACCATGGGAGAGGTAAACACCTCTGCCCGGTCTCCTTTTAAAGTCACCTCTCTCTTACCCCCATCACTGGAGCTCAGCCTGGAGCGCTTACTACTCCTTCTGGTACTCAGGTTCCAACACGAGTTCACAGGGGACAGAGAGACATCCAGACCACAGAGTACACAATTCCAAAACGCCAAGAGCATGTGAATGTATGAGAATGACATCTACCAAATATAATTTAGCATTATTCACCTAGAAAGGTCTTTGGAAATCATATTTTAGGGCTGGTGATGGTGGCACATGCCTTTAATGCCAGCATGAGAGGCTGAGGCAGCAGGACAGCTGACCTGAGTCACACAGGCTCAGCCAGGGCTTAACAGCAAGACTCCATCTCAGAAACAAAAACACGACAAACCAAAAAAAATAAATCAGATTTTGAAATCAACATTTTTACAGTACAATAAGGATAACTGGCAACTATTTAGAAGAATTTTACAATACATCGATCTGTAGCTGACCACCCCAATGCGACCTGTTCACTATTTCTGTTTGCTCAAAATACTCTCTCATGAATTCTGGACAAACAGGCTTAGTCACTTGCCAGACAAGGTACTAAGCTTTCGATGACAATATGACAGGGCATCAAATCAGTAAATAAATGCCGTGGGAAGACCATGACTTCCAAATAGCCACTTCTCCTTCTGTCGTGTACTGTGGTAAAACCTATTTATCACGTTTACCAAGGTACTCAAACCAGGTTGATTGTGAGGGAGTCACACACAGGCTTTCTGAGTGCAGCACAGGAGGCAGAAATCATCTGATTTAATCCCGAGGAGCATCCCATCCCTGGATTTTAATCATGACATCAAAGCTGACTTTTACCAGTCTTCAGAGTGTGGTGTCGCTTCTGAGCTTAATTCTCCCCCAAACGACACCAAGGACGCCTTCTGTTTCCAAACCTTACCTGCATTTCCACTTGAAGGAGCAAAGAGGAAGATGCCTGGCATGTGTTCCCTGACCCCAAGTGGATTTACGCACAGAAAAGCTGTGACTGCTCAGTTTCGATCTGAAACTGAGATCATTTAAGTCTGTATTTAGTGGGTTCTTCCTGGAAATCCCACCGGTGGGGATTGACAAGCTCTAGCATCAGAAGGCCAGAATCTGAAGCTGGGCTCCAGCACTCACCTACATTTGGCCCAACTGATTCCCTTTCTCACTCTTTGCTTCTGGCCTATAACATGAACCATGACACCCTTCGCCATGGTCTGGGAGGAGGCTAGTGTGTCCAGAGTACAGTTAGTGCCCAAGAGCTGGCCCCACACACAGAAAACGCACAGTACACATTGGTTACTGATCTTACACCCCAAGTCAGTGGATATACCCTGTGCTCTCCAAGGATCTGCACCACGGTAAGCAGAACCAGATGTGGAAGTCTATTAACCGTACTTTTCGGGTATATCATAAAGCCAGGGTGTTTCCATGACCTAGCCCGGCCCCTGATCATCGCTTGGGTAACAAAGAGTTCTGAAAAGGGGGTTTACCTACATGATACAATGAGTGGCTTCTTTGCATAAAGGATACATGATACATAATATATTTGAAGAAATAAGTAAGAATTAAGCTCCTCTGTTAACTTTTCTTTCAAGATGCATTCTTAGGATGCATGGGCTCACAAAGGAAAATGGACAAGAGCAGTCTGTGTACAAGCAATCATTGTTGTTCAAACAGAACAGCAGACAGCTACAGAACTTTGCAAGCACACAGTGTCCTGTGTGTCTCTGCTTTTGTCCCTCTGACCCACCCACCTCCCTCACAGCCACACCAAGGTGATGGCCAAGAACCCACAGCCCATTTCTGAGGTCCCAAGGTCCTGGTTTTTGTTGAGCTAGTGACAAGTGCCTCACAGGGTACAGTGATCTGCTGTGGAATGGGAACAGCAATGGCAGCACCCTGCACCTGGGCAGCACAGGAAATGCTTTTTAAAACAACAGCCTTACCTTATACCTCAAATTTTTTAAATGACACTTTAAATTCTATACAAATGCAGCCCTGCACTCAGTTCAGAAAACGGGGAGGATATTTAGGGTGAATTCTAGAAAGCTGTAGCTCCAAAGGTGTAGGAATTGCTGGTTTAAATGTCTACTGAATCATACTAGGAATTCAGGATAGGACAGTCCAGCTCATGAAGTCACTATGTGAGAAGCATAGCAGGAAATAAGGAAGGACGGTAATACAAAGTCCTCACTGTGTGACAAGCACACCCTAACCACAGCCCTTCACACCCTGACCTAGCTGATCCTCACGCCAAATGCAGGATCTTTCTGCAGGGGGTCCTCATGAACCCAGGGACCCCAGAGCCACAACATTCCCCTCATGGTAGAGAAAGAGGAACCTTAAGGTCTGGGACAGAAAAAAATGTGCAAGGAACCTCACCTCAGAGGATCCCAAGTGAGAGAAAGAAAAGGACAGTGTGTTCCAGACACCCAGGAAAGAGCTCAGATCATTAATCTGACAAGAATAATGAGATGGGGTGACTGGCAGGGTACCAAGTGGCAGAATAAAGCAGGAGTTGACCTGTCTTTGGATTTCAAAGGCAACTGACTGCTATTTTGACCCTCACGTTGAGGGGGACTGTTTCATCCCCAAACAAAGAAAGTTACTTGTACTTCCCTATCAGCGTTAACTAAAGATTAATGACCAGTTTTCTTCCAAATTCTATACGAGGCAAGCTTACCTTCTTGTAACTCATAAATTCTCACACAGCCGTATCTCTTGCAAGACAAATCTGAGGCCTACATGACCTCCAGACAGGGCAAGTGTGGTCCTGCTGGTGGCAGTAATGCTAGGAATGGCAGTGACACTAATAACCATAGCAACAGCAGCAGAGCAGCATCTCCTGACAGCTCTGGGTACCTCCCGCATGCCCGGACTGTTAAAGGCAATATTGTTTAATCCCTTTTAAAGGAAATGACTCTCAATGAGGCTTGACAACTTGTCCAACCTCACAGAGCTACTGAGCGATGGCCTGGAAATTTCGAACCAGCTGATAGTCCGCACTCAACAAGGAGACTGCTTGGGGAGGGGCAGTTTCAGGTTTGGGGGCACATTTATTTTGCCTGTCACTTCCTGAGCTGAAGCAGTCTCGAGATTGCCCCCAGGAACACCACTCTTCCTAAGGGCTGACAAAGTGTACATACAGAAGCTGCTAACTCAGATGCCAGAAGAACAAAATTCCACAGAAAGAATAAAAGGCCCCACAGCAGAGGGAGAAAGGATAGACAGAGAATGAACAGTGGAAGCCTGACAGGTACTGGAGCTAAGCGAAGCATGCAAGAAGGCTCATTCCCACCACTGTGGACATTTGAAACTTTTTATAATAAAAACTCTGATAATGGGGGCTCAGGAGAACAGTTTAGTTGGTAAAAATGCCTGCCCAACAAGCATGAGGACCTGAGTTGGATCCTAGAACCCAGGTTAAAAAGGCAAGTGTGCTGGACACACTGCTCATAACCCCAGCGTAGCGGAGGCAGGGAAAGGCGGGTTCCTGAGGCTTACTGGCCACCCAGCCTAGCATACTTGGTGAATGCCAGGCAAATGAGAATTCTTGTCAAAAAACCAAACCAAAACAAACCAACAAACCAAAGTGGACAGTGCCTGAGGAACTACACCCAAAGACACACACACACACACACACACACACACACACACACACACACACACGTGACTGAAAATTTCAGTTTTCACTTTATTGGCAGAATATTATCGAGTTTCCTAAACCACTGCATTGGTTTTATAAGGTCAGCCACACCTTATACGGTTCAAACTTCAAGAGTTAAAAGGGTAATATGAATAGTCTAGCTCCTGTGTGACGAAACTCCTTGTATCTATGCACAAAGTCAGTGATCCTCTCACTTTTCCCCACTTCCTTCACAAAAGGCAATACTGTCTGTCACCTTGATTTATTCACTTAACCAATACTGAGTTTTTCCTTCTCCTTATGAGTGAATGGGTATTCCATATTATGGATATACTGTGTATACTATACTTAAGATACCAGATTGCATCTCATATTTTGCTTTCACAAACAAATACTCCATCAGATTATCTGGGCACAGTGGTGCATGCCTATAATCCCAGTACTTGGGAGTCAGGGGAAGCCGGATTGTCACAAGTTCAAGCTCAGGCTACACCCCCTTCCAAAACAAATCTTGAACAAATAAACCAAGGCCTCTAACATTCCAAACATACATGGGGATAGCTAGAGGGCAGATTCCTAGCAGAGCCATAATTGTGCTAATAAATGCTTAGTAACTCCCTCTCAGAAAGTCATGCTGCAGACTCCAGAGATGCACACACCCCCACCATGGCTGACTAGAAGCAGTCAACATGGTGTCACTGATTGCAGCGGAGTGGGACAGAGATGTGTGTGAGTGGTTCCTATAAGCTGTCTCGCACCTCGCTTGGTTGCAGAGACAAAGGTAAACCGCACTTGTAGTTGTAAGACAGTACCAGATTCCTCTCCACTGTGGATGTAACTCTTTGTACTGCTACCAACAATGGATTAACCTTTGGCTTTGTGGTATAAGTATCTCAATATTGCTTTAAGCTGAATTTCTCTAGTTGTGACACTGAGCATTTTCTTCCTTTATATAAACTCCAATTGCCCGTGTGTTCATTAGACTGTTTTTGTCCACTGTCCATCTTATTGGCTGTTCTAAGCATTTCATACATATATACACATGTATGTGCGTGTGTTCACATATATATGTATGTATGTGAATATGTATGTTTATAATATATGTTACAGCCCTACATGCAGAAGTAGGTTCATGTTTAATGGAACAAGAAACTTACATAATTTGAACACTATCAATAGGCAATGTAAATTATGAATGCAAAATTTCTGTACAAATATTTCTCTTTACAATGAAAGGAAATGTGTATCAGGGCCAGCAAGATGCTTCCATGAGTAAAGCTGTGTGCTCTGCAAACCTGGCAACCCAAATTGGAGCTCCAGAAATCCTGTAAAGGTGGAGGAAGAGAACCATCTCCACCCAGCTGTCCCCCAACTTCCACACATGTATATATAGTGCCGTGAACAAACACACACACACACAAAGTTTAAAATTAATTAATTCACTCATTCTTTGGAGTCATAAAAATGCTAGCCCCTATTTTCTAGAATCCTTTCAGACAGTTTTAACAGAAGTGTTTACATGGGAAAAAAACAGCCATAAAATGGCCCCTTTGTCCCCACAGAACACTGTGTGGTTCTCAGAGTCTACTGAACTCATATACACCTGAGTCAGTCTTTTTATTGTTATTATTTCACTTTATGTGTATGAGTATTTTGCTTGCATGTATGTCTATGTGTGCCTGGTGCCCATGGAGGCCAGAAGAGGACATTAGACCCCATAGCTGGAAGCCACCATGCAGGTTCTAGGAATCAAACAGCAGTCCTTTAGGAGAGCACCTAGTGCTCTTAACCACTGACCCATCTCTCCAGCCCCAAAAGCCTGGGTCTTAAGGTGCAGTGGCTACAGAGGAAAACAGTCTGCACAGCAAGCATCCTCACCCTGTCTCGATGGGGAAAGTGAGGCTAAAGACACAACAACACGGCCTAAGTAAGACACACAATGGATGTCTGTCAATCAGGACCCCAAAGCCTCTGGCCTTAAGCAATACACAAAGTAGCTTCCAATGCCTTAAACCAACTATAGTTGACCAAATCTACCTTCTCCAAGATAATCACTTCCATTATCCCTTCTCTAAGGGAAACACATGGGATTTGAAAAACAAAAACTTCCTTTGCATCTTCAAATGTCTTCTCCCCTTTAAAAGAGGAATTAAAAGTTGCTCTTTACTTATGAAAATATAGAGGCCAAGGTCCTGCAGCTGCTTGCTCCACTCTCCAGAGTCCCACCTGAGGGTCCACAGAGATGGCCATGGGGCAGCTTTAAGGCTGAGGATGGAGCTCAACGGTAAAGCATCTGCTTAGTATTCACAAGGCCTCACATTTGACTCCAGCACCCCCAAATTTAAAAGTCTAGCCTCTGTATTAGAGTTTGTTTTCTACTGAGCTCCTCTATTTCTTTCGTAATTCTTTTGAATTCATTTGTTTATTTTATCTTATTTGTGTGAATGTTTTGCCCGCATGTATATCTGTACACCACATGTGTGCACGGAGCCCACAGAGGACAGAAGAAAGCATTGGGATCCCTGGAGCTACAGTTGTAGATGTATTTAAGCCACCATGTGGATGCTGGAAACCAAACCTGTGTCCTCTGCAAGAGCAGCCAGTGCTCTTAATCTCTGAGCCATCTCTAGAGATCCTGGATTCTCTGCTTTCTAATAACTAACTCTTCAAGTTTATCTGGAAACAGACTTTGGTTTAGAATAAAGTGCTATGGTCGATTTTGGTTCAATAATTCGGTATGCTCAAAGCCTAGATCTATGCCAACACATACGATTCTTCCTATAACTCAAAATGAAGCCAATTAAGCTGATTCTCCAGCAGGAGACAAACTTCAACACCCTTAATAACAGAAGCCATGTCAATTATTTTCACCAAGGATAGTACTAGCAATGGCTGCTAATAATATTTCATTACTAGAAGACAAAAGGCTGAACACTCAGAAATGGCAGGAACAGTCCACTACAGGGAAGGACTAACCAGCCCAAACCAGTGCCACAGAGAGATGGCGATGGCTGAAAGGGTGGCTGGGGCTGACCTGCAAGGACCTGGGCAAAACAAGAGAAAATATGGATGTGGCTACCTTCTATGCCAAGGCTCTCGGGGTACTCTGATAACTCAAAACAGCAAAATGACAGGAGCCAGGCATGGGACATGTTCACCAGATGTGCTCACTCAATAGCCTACGGAAATAAAAGGTTTCTTAACTGATGTATATAATGTTTTAAATTTTCAAACTCCATCAAAATCAATTTTCCAAATGACTTTTCTGGCAGGTATATAAATACGTTTATTCAATCTAAAAGGTAGAGAAAGCTATTCAAGTAGAAACTGATAATCAGATCGTTATAAAAAGTTCTGTGCTCAAATCGCATTATTTAGCAAGAGAACTCGCCATGACTCACCCAGGCTCCAGTCCCAAGCATTCTGTAAGGGCAGGTCTGTTATAGCAGAGCAGCCCAGACACACTCTTAAATGCATGCAACTATTCTGTGGAAACCATCGTCCATTCCTTACAATGTAACAGTCCTGTAAACAGAACGATGTTCATCTTTAACAGCTTACCTGCTATCTGGACCGAACCATCCTCACCCAGAAGAATATTACCAGCCTTCAAATCCCTGTTAGGAAAAAAATAAAAAAAGCAGAGAATTATAAAGCATAGATTATATAGTACACTGACTCATTCCAGATTTTAACACTCAGCACACAAGCCCACGGCCGACACAATCATTATATTGTGATATTAAAGTCACATCGCAGATTTTAAAAGTTGTAAGTGCACACTGTCATTTTATACTTTGCTCCTGAGGCACAGTTAGGGTTTTAATAACAAATGGTTTTCTGTGAAGCCATTATCTGCATTTAATTAAATCACTACTGAGAGAGACTATCTTATGTTTCAGAGATAGTGATTAACCCTAAAGGCACAAGACTGCCATATTTATCAAGAACTAAATCCTATCTCAGTATTCCACTTGTACTTCAGAGTTGCCTGTGGCACAATTCCAAACAGTCCCACAGCCCACTTAAAATGAATTTGATCAGTCTCTCCTATGGGGCCATACCAAGGCTAAATGTTAATTATAATATTCTATGTGATATTTCTTCACTATATCAAGCTCTGTGGAGCAATTTTAATATCTAAAGGAAGTGATAATTAAGAAACAAGTATTAAAAAATATGGTACAGATCATTAAATACACAACTCTCTCACAGCTCCACCTTGAACAGTGTTATTAGTTTTGGGGTAAATGGTTGTCTATTTGTAACGTTCCTAAGAGTCAGAGTAACTGTTGCTTTTGAAACGTGGGGCACTTCCATATCCGCCCCCCCTCCACTTCAAAGCTTAGCATTCTACATTACAGAAGAAGTCAGGGCTGCCTCTTCCCTCTCGCCACCAGGCCCCAAACTGTTAACATAAAATGTAGCAGTCTTGCTGTTCTTAGGAAGAGGGAGATGCCATCCAGTTCAAGCAAGTTCACTTCAAGAGTAATTATGTTAACTAATTCCTTAATGAGCCCACACAGCACTTACTACATTTGCTCTACTTCAATTTAACCACATAAACCCGCCTCAGGGATACCAAGGAAATGCATCCAAGTTGGTTCTTTGGAGGTTTGTTTTGTTTTTAAGTTTTAACTTTTGCATAATACAAAAGCCCACCTGTAGGAAATACTTCCTTGAAATTCTCTACAAACTAGAGCTATATATTACGAAGAGCAGACTGTACAGAAATTCTACCTGTGGATCTGGCCGTTTCTGTGCAGATAGTCTAAACCTTCCAAAACTTCCTTAAGAATTGTTGCGATTATCGCTTCTTCCAGAACTCCATTCTTGTGCTCTCCTCGATTGACGATGTATTTGATGATATCCAACATGGAACCTGAGTGGACAGACAGAATTTGGGAGGATTGGATTTTTTCAAGACAGGGTTTTTCTGTGTAGCTCTGTGCCTTTCCTAGAACTCACTCTGTCCCCAGGCTGGCCTCAAACTCACAGAGATCTGTCTGCCTCTGCCTCCCGAGTGCTAGGATTAAAGGCATGTGCCAACACCGCCTGGTGGGAGGATTGTTTTTATAAACATCTCCATTCCTTCTTACATTAAGAACCCTCTACTATTACAACACTAGAGAGGACCATCAAAAATAGACTCTGTCTACCCCATCTCATACTCCAAAGGCATAAAAAGAATCAAAGGCCACGCCTAAGGCTAGACACACTGTGTCTATTAATAAGTTGGCAATTTACACTTTCAGTGTGAAGGTGAGAAAAATTCTCATTAAGAGTCAGGAAGGAGAGCTCTGCTGAGATAGTTCAGCACTGAAGACTGACAGCTGCTTTTCCAGAGGACTCTGGTTCAGTTCCCACTGCCACCATTATTGGATGGCTCACAACCGCCTTTAACTCCAACTCCTCCACGGGATCCAATGCCCTCTCTGGCCTCTGCAGGCACCCACATACACACAGCCTACGCTGATAAACATGTACACACAAATCCTAATAATAATAAAGCTGAGAGAAAGGGGGAGGGCACCCAGGAGTCAGAGGCCAGTGATAAAGTATGTGATTAGCTGTGTGAGTGCAAGGCTGTGGTGATTAAAACTCATTATCAAACCCACTGTCCTGAGAAACTCCTAAGAGTGAGTAAAGTGCACTTCTGCCGTATCTGTGAGGGCATTTCCAGAGCAGTAACTTAGGGACCTACCTGCCCCAGTTACGGGCAGCATCATCAAATAGGCTGGGGTCCCAGGTAGACTGAATGTGGAAAAGAGAGATGCCGCTAACATGTGTAAGATCTGCTTGCTGGGGGAGTGGCTCTATTGCAGCTGCTGTCCCCAGACACCAGCCTTTCAGTGTAGACAGGCACCAGTGACTCGGCATCAACACGGCCCCCCGCCCGCCCTGCCCCGCACCCCCCGCACCCCCCCCCCCCGTGTCTAAGGCTTCTGGCTTCATGGACTGACCGGCTGCCAGGTCCTCTGCCTCTCCACTGTACAAACAGCCATCGGTGGACCACTCAGTCTCCAATCATTTAAACCAATGTTCCTTTCGTAATTACACATACGTGTTTAAAATATACACCATCCCCCAATATTTCTGTTCTCCTAGAGAATCTTGATTACTACAAAGGGCCAAGGATGGATCCCTAGCACATTTTTTTTTTTTTTAATTTCAAAGCGTATTGGGGATGAGGGGTAGTAAGCTATCTCGACAGTAAGGGCACTTGCTACCAAGACTGACCACGTCATTTTGTTCATCGGGACTCATGTGGTAGAAAGATGTGATCACTGCAAGGTCTTCTGACCTCCACATGCATGTCTGTGCTAAGGGCAACACACACACACACACACACACACACACACACTAATAATCATAATAATAACAACTAAGATTTAAAAACTGGGTGTGGTCCCCAGGTGCTCAGGAGGCACCTGGAATGGAAGAAGGTCTTGAGTCCAGGAGTTCAGAAACAACTTGGACAACACCATTTTTAAAGTAATAATAAGATAAATGTATCTACCACAAGGTATGAAGACATATTTTTTAAAGAAGTAAACAAGTGAAGTCAAGAACCAAACATTGTTCAGGGGGAGAGGAGAGATGGCAGAGAACCAAGAGGAAAGAGTAGCAGCCCTTCCTATCACCTACGTCAAAGGTGGGAGGCAGGGCAAGCAAGGCGCCGCCACACCCTGCCCAGTATGGCACCTCCACACCCTGCCCAGCATGGCACCTCCACACCACTGCCCATAACCCCAAGATTCCTTTGTGAGACTCTAAGCAACTTGATTTTCATTTTATGCTTTATGCACAGGCTTTTCTAATAAATAAATAAATCCGTAAGTGCTTTGTTACTATATAGAGATTGGTATCCTAGGCACGATGGATTCATGTTTCAACACATAGTAATTAATATTCTACACCTCTGGGTCATTTTTAAAGCTATAATTACCTGGAGATTCAACATTTCTGAAGAGTTAACAAATGGCTTACCTCAGGACCTGAGTTTGGCTCTAGGCTCTTTATGATTAACTAAGAGGATTGGTACAGTTGTTATTGCACCAAACTAGCTAGATGCCTGCCCCTCATTAGGGGGTTCAACGTGGTCAAACATTATAGAAGAAAAATAAATGCAAATTTCCATCTGCAGACAGGAGAATGCATCTGTCAATGTATCAACTCTTAGACTTTCAGGTCATTTAGAAAAAATAATGACTCTAAACATCACTTGCTTCATTCTTAAAAGTATATGACCTACCCAGCAGATACAAATTTCTAGCCTTCTGAAAGAAAATGAACAAGACTCCGTATCTGGCTACATTTCCCTTTCCTGTGTAAGCTTGCTGGAAACCTATTATCTTACCTTTCCAAAGCCCTGTTTGGAGACTAGACTGGACTCCCAAACAGACAATGCATTTTCTATCTGGTCCTCAAAAAAGAAACCGGGGATGTTCTCAAGTTCAGGAAAGTGAAAGGCTAACTGAGGTGAACTCTTTAACTGCAACAGAGCATCTGAGACTTCTAGAGTCCAGGTCACCACAACTCACCGCTTTCTCACAGGTAGCCGAACCCCTAAGACTCTCGGCCTCAACTGGTTAAGATTGTCTTATTGACACCACACCAGAGTTATTGGAAGAAGGGAGCACTGTGGAGGTCAGTTAAGTGTGGCTCTATGGTCTTCCTCCGCCTGTGGAGGTCAGTGTTAAGTGTGGCTCTATGGTCTTCCTCTGCCTTTCCTTCTTCCTTTTCATTACAAACTAAAGAGCTTACTTAAGAAAACAGGTCTGAGGAGGACTAAGAGAGCAGAGACATGTGTCTAGAAGATCCACCCATGTACACTCAAATCAACTACAGAGACTTGGCATCTCATGTATGGGCCTCTGCTTGATACAAGAGGGTTTCTTTTTAAAAAAGTAATAATAACAATTAATTAAAATACGTTTCTAAAATAAAAATACATTTCTAATTTAGTCTTAGCTGGAATCTGGTCTAAAGATCCATCCACACTAGATTGGCTCTCTAGGATACCCTTCATGCTCAGAGCGTCATACAAGGAGCGCCACCAGAGAGAGACAGCACGGAGAGAATGTAGGCCTTCTGAGGAAACCACACAGGCTTTCTAAGCTTCAATGTCCAGGACTGGAAAACAGAGAGAACACCGGGAATGTGCCACAGTTTTTAAAGCAGTGTTTTCCTCTAGTACCAATAGTTAAGTGTGCCTGAGAGTTAGAGACCTGGGCCACATGGCCTAAGTCCCGTGAGCTTTAGGGAAGTTTCTGCAGGATGGGGATCGGGAAAACATGGAGGATGCCGAGATGGAATGAGATAAGTAAGTGAACTGTCTTGAACAGGATCGAGCCACGGAGTAAGTGTCCAAGGATGTTAGTGGTTATCATTTTCATTCCCTCTCTGGTGCTGATATTGAGGGGTTAGGGTTGTTTGTTGTTTGTTTGTTTGTTCGTTTTTTCAAGTAAAATCACGGATGTGAGAAAGCCTTCAAAAGTAAATTATCACTAGCTTGAGAGATCTCTTCCCAAGAGCTGAGAATGATGCCTGAACACTGACCACCAATGAAGTGGCCATCACTTCTCCCCATGTAAACTGTGACAAAGTGTAGCAAGCAGTCACGGGATGTCCGGTTCATTGAGTCAAGCTCAGTGGGTGGTTTTCTCCTCAGGGAGTCCACAGTTTCTGCACTGACCAGTATCAAATGTAAAGAAAGAGGGGGCAGAAACTCAGACTGCACCCCACTAGCCACCATGCAAGTGCTCAAGAGTCCACAGCACTCCTCCCTTGTCACAGACTGCAACATGCTAAGGACTTGAGTTGTGTTTAAAGGACTTGACAGAGGAAGGACTGGGCTGAGGTGTAGCTTGGTGCTAGAGGATTTGTCTGACATGCCCTGGGTTGGATCCTTAGCAACACACACACATACACACACACACACACACACACACACACACACACACACACACACACACACGGTGGCTACAGAGAGAATGGGATTGTGTGGGAAAAGGAGAGACATCTAAGGCAGAAGCCAGTCACAGGACAGGGAAGGGCTGGAGGTCTCTGAGAACATTTAGGACTTAGGGCAACGGGAATCACCTAACCCAGAAGGTGGGGACACTTGCTACATAGAGGAAGGGACACAGAAACTCTAGGACATTCAACCCAATTATGAAAGGCTTTGAATTATTAAGAAATTTGGCCCCTTGCCAGGTGGTGGTGGTGGCACATACCTTTAATCCCAGCACTCAGGAGGCAGAGGCAGGCGGATCTTTGTGAGTTCAAAGCCAACTTGGTCTACAGAGTGAGGATGAGGACAGCCAGAGCTGTTACACAGAGAAACCCTGTCTCAAAAACCGGAAAAAAAAAAAAAAAAGAAATTTCGTCTTTCAAACCAGGGACTAAAATCCTTCTTCAGTATGATAACTCCCACAAAGCAAGGGAAAACAAAAATAAGCAACAATGAAACTCACTTACCTCCGCTTAGTAATTTCATGACCAGCCAAAGTTCATCTTTGACCACAAAGGAAGTGTAATAAGTCACTACGTTGGGGTGGCTGCACTGACTCATGGCCTGAATTTCTTTCTGTAATTAATAAAAGAAGAAGAAAAAACGACATGATACACAACTGTAGCCAGCCTGCCCTGCATCCCTCCCTTTGGTTGTCGGGCTACTGATACAATGGCCCCCAAGAAATTACAGTTCTCCAGCAATCTCCTCCTCGGAGAAGAAAAGGCCCTCAAAAACCTGGGTGAGGAGGAAATTGTCCCCAGAGAACAATCTGCAGCTTTTCAGAAGACCCTGCAGGACACACGGGAGCTGGATAGAGGAATGCTTGGGTCAGACTGCTCGGGTATGCATTTCTCTTGCCAATCACAGGACAGAGGAGCTTCAGCCCAGTGTGTTACCCAGGTGACCCTCATGCTGCCAGTCAAGAGCCCTGCAACACGGAACTAAAGGCTGCTTGCCTGAACAGAAGGCCTCATCAGAGACAGAGGAGTCTGGGCAGGCTACAAGGAGAACTGGGTCCCCCTGAACAGTGTCAACTCTAGTGGGTCACATCTCCACCCACATCCAAAAGGAGACGACAAAACTGCCTCTGTTGCTGCAGTGTGCTAAATGAGGAAATGCCAGCCTATCGCTTCACAAACTATGCCTCAGTAGATATTCCTCCAGAAAAAAAAAGGGGGGGAGGGGGAGGGGCAAAGTAAAACAAGCTTGGGAAACATCAGATACAATGTCTCACTCTGAAAGAGATACTGGCACTGGAGCAGTGTTGACAAGACTCTACGGCCTACAGTACATTAACCGTCCACTTAGCCAACATAGCAGAAAAGCAATGCTTTGCAGCTCAGTTGGTCAGACTGGGACAGAGAACAAAGTTTATGTGATTATATAAAATGACAAAGCTTTTCAATGAAACACGTGAAAATCCTCCATGAAGCTCATTTTCCTGCAATGCTCCTACAGTGGGTTTTCTTTTGGTGTGTAAAGTCATGACCATAAATGCGTAGCCCATCAAGTTGAGGTGCCCGTTCATTTCACGGTGCTGTCCAATAGCAAAAGCATGCCCTTGGTCACCAAAGCAGCCTCACACATGCTGTTGTGCACTCATTGTGAAAGAAAGGAGCATCTAGGCATTCAACCACATGTACATTCTGTTATGTACTTCTAGTTAACTTCAGTTAACTCAGCTGCCCAACTAACACTTGCCAGTTTGGGCTACTAGTGTACATATCCAGTATTATCTAATCCTCAAATTACCAAAAATATTATGCACCTCAAATAACTTGGCCAAAATATAGTAACATGTAACACAGGCACATACCTTAATACCTACACATATTTAAAGCTCTTCCTGGAGCAAGATCCTAAGAAACTCACTGACTTCTCTATTTTCTTTTTATCCTATGGATGAGACCTTTTCCTTCCTCATCCCCCTCAGCCAGTCAGCTCATTTTATATAGGTCTGACAAGATCTTGGACCAAGATCTGAGACCTAAGGTCCCGAGTCATCTGTTTCTGATATCAGGTTCTTTTGCCATGACATGCTTCTAGAGGAAAAATTGAACACATCCCTGGGCACTCCCTTTTCCAAGTCAACAGCGTGTGATGGGCAATGGGATACCTCCCCAACTTAGCCTGAAGCATGAGGTAGGATCCAATTGATACAACATGGAAACAGAGTATCTTGACTGCAGACAGTACTCGGGATTATCACCATACACTCATAATAATGAATGCCTCAATGGCTTCCTATCGCCAATCTTTCAGACTATCAACCAAAATGCACAATGCATAACCAATGTTCACAAGTAAGGAAATTGTTTTTGCCTGAAAAAAATTATTATTTTTAGCCCTCTGCACATAAGTGGCCATGATATCACACCTTACACCAAGAATATCAGGAGCTCTGACATTGCAGAGCAATCTCCCTCCCCCCCCTCCCCCCCCCCCTCTCTCTCTCTCTCTCTCTCTCTCTCTCTCTCTCTCTCTCTCTCTCTCTCGTGTGTGTGTGTGTGTGTGTGTGTGTGTGTGTGTGTGTGTGTGTGTGTATGTATAGATTACAGAATTCTAAAAACTGGATAGAGCTCATCATAGATCAGGCTCCTACCAACACAACCACACCAGCAGCATAAAGGCAGACCAAACAATGGGTGGGTAGTGGGGGAAGATTCCCATCAGTCTGTGCCTCACAGCCTCACATGCTTCTACCATGCAGCACCACAGTCATTCACCAATTAGTTTTGGGGTTCATATCTCATACTCTCCATACTCTTGTCTAATCTGGGTTGCCTCATAGTTTCCCCATGTAACAGGGGCCTCATAAGCCTAAGGCATGATGAAAACACAGCCACTGGAGTTATCAGTTGTTTCCTGCACTATCAAAGACACTAAAATGAGAAAGAAACACACTTACAAGAAGAAAGGAGGTCCTCTACAGGCCTATCTGTACCTTCCTTTATATATTAGCACTTGGTTTAGCTGCCTTTCTAGCAAGGTATAACACAGTAAAAAATTGAAAACTATATTTGCTGAATCAAATATTCTTTCCAAAATTAGTCCCTCTTTAGAGCTGGTATATATCTATTGAGAGTGCAGGTATAATTATCAGCAAGGGAGAGAGGGAGGGAGGGAGAGATGGGGGAGGGAGGGAAGAAAGTCTACTTTTCAAAACAGTGGTGAGGCTGCTATTTGAATTTCTTCCTAACCATGTTACCAGTTAAAGTATCCAAGCTTTCCCCAATGCCGCAAGTTCATTCATATAATTAGGAAAGACATTTATTAAAAAGCAGTCATTTGTTCTTTTCTCAAAAGGTAACTAATGCCCAAGGATGGACAAACTGACATAATGAAAACTTGGTATCCAATTCTTCCTACAGAAAGATCCAGTTCTGATTTCCTTAACTGGGTCACATGGGCAGTGTGGAAATGCCCGGGGTCCACCAGATATTCTGAGGCAAAGCCTAGAGTACCTTCTAGCAGGCTTCCCAGCAATTAGCAGGCTTCCCAGCAATTCATATGCTGGGGCACTAGGAACCCAGCTTTGAGTGGCAAAATTTCAAATTTCAAACTGAGCTTGGAGGTCAGCAAAGTGTCACAAGGCAGAGCGAAGGTGAAGGAACAAATACAAAGGCTGCTACGAGGGCCAGGGAGGAAGAGAGACTGCCTAGCGGAGCCCAAACTGAGGGGAGGAGCAGGGAGCAGAGACAGAAGTGGGGGAGATGGCAATATTCAAACGGTTAGGCCTCACTAGGACAGGAAAAAAGCAAAAATCATCCACAGGGATGGAGAACAGAGGTCACACTCAGGCAGCACATGTGCCAGGGTCGTAGTTACAGACAAACCCAGTGGCTCCCCAGAGTCAGTGGCAAGGACTTACCTGTGTCATCAAGCGCAAACCAAGCTACGGTATGGGCTCAAATCTGCTGATGCAGCTTCACGGGAAAGCATCAATCACAGGCCAAGTTTCTAAGGAGTAAAGCCAACCTAAGACAGGGCAACCCTGAAGCAGAGGTCACAGCAAGAACTCTCTGCTGGGGCCATTTAGGACGGTGGTAGGAACGGAAACCAGGCCTTTCGTGTGCACACTAGACAAGCACTCTAGCAACTGAGCTACACTGCCAACCTGACACAGGCCCCTTCAATTTGGTGGGAAATATAAAAATGTGCATAAAGTTTACAGAGAATTTAGAAGGGGAAATCTCCCAGTGCCAAACGGAAAAATTAATGTAGTATTGATGAGGGGTTGTGTTGTACTGATATACAATCTTTAGTCTCCCCCTTCTAATTTTTTTCTTCTGTAAATAGTACTGTACAAAGAGGAACTACAGCTACAAGAATCTGATCATCCAAAAACTGTAAGAACTGCACCTCCCGGCATACTGATGCATTCCTGTGATCAGAGCTGACTGGGGCAGGAGGATCTCAGCTTTGAAGTCAGCCTGCCCCACACTCAGCTCCCTAGCTCTGCTTTTAACCTCCCTGACTACCCTGGCAGGGTACTCAACCTTTTTTGAGCCTCACTTTCTCCTTCCTGTAAAATGATATTAATACCCACTCTCTACTTAGGAACAGTGTGAGAAAAGCAAAGGGAGGTTTACCCACCCCCTTGCAGGTCTAGCATGTAATATTATACTAAAAAGTAACCCAGGGTACCTACTGGTCAGTGTCTCATTTCTTTGTCTGCAGGGGAATGTCTCCATATTGGTTACTCACTGCAAGGATTAGCACCTGGTTCAGCCTTAAAGGCATAGAGTTGACCCTGGAAGCTTGATCACCTGTTCCTGGAGAAGGTTCATGTGACACAACCACAGGCCCTGATGGCTTAAGGAGTTTCCTGTGATGCAGGACCGGCCATTTAGCTAAACATAGATGGGGACAATGGGAAGACAGGAGCCAGCTTAACTACTGCCACTAAATCTTTGCCATCTGTGTTTCCTAGTTATTAAATGTGTGGTTCATTTATAACCCCGTTATACTCTCTGAATCTCGATAAGCTGCCTCCAAGTGCTTTAGAAAAAAAGTCCAATATATACACATGTGAAGAGTGAAAAAAAAAAGGAAACTAAGAATTTGAAAATAGAAGAATTGGGAAAATGTAAAATGTATGACATTTATAAGCCTTATCATCCAAATGGAAGTGACAGCAAAAATAGATCTTTAACATGTATGTGATGTTCTCCAAGTGTTTAAATAATCCCTCAAATGATATGGGGATAACCAAGTTAATAAAAAACACTTCAGAAGGTGAGTCTGCAGTTGGTATTTCCACAGTAACTGATCATCAGGAAGGGTGACTTAACAACTGCTCATAACTAACCATATACCATAAACAGCAGGGTCCAAAATCAGTAAGAAGAAGGGCTGGGGATGCAGCTCAACTGGTAGAGTGCCTGTGTACGAAGCAGGAAGCCTCGGTTCCCATCCCCAGCACCATATAAAACTGAACATGGCGGTACATGTTCCATCTATTGACTGGACACAGAAGGATCAGTTTAACACTGCTACATACAGAATTTTAGGCCAGCCTGGGCAAATGTGAGACTCTATCTCAAGAACAAACTAATTAATTAATTTCAAATGAGGTAAATAATAATAAGCAAGCATTTTTTAATGTTTGCCAAAAATCAGAAGAAGATTAACAATGCTTTTACAAGGGCAATGTATTTTTCAGGCTGTCACTTTCAATGATAAGAAGTCCCATCAATGTTTTTAATTATGAAAATGATATACTATTATGAGGCAAACCCTTGCATCTTTTAGCGGAAAGGTATCAACAGAGAAAACTCAATTCAAGGAGTGAGTCAAATATCCTATCTTACAGTGTTAGAAATGGGAAAAAAAGGGCTCTGCCATCTACCACTGTGACTATTTTCCTGTGGTTTGGTACCCAAGTTTATGGAAGTACATTCTAACTGACAGCAAGATTACAAGTGGGAAAGTTCTAGGTAATCTGAAAACAGAAAGAAACAGAAAACGTCAATAATTCTGTGCCTGCTTAAATCCGTGTTGGGAAGCTTTAAAAGTGGAGCCGTTGTCACAATGTGAAGTATCAGGGCGGTCAGAGGTTGAAAAATCCCTCAGGAGCAGAGGGGAGTATCTGCTCACTGACAGAACAGGATGTACGTCACAGGGTTGTGGAGACACAAAACTGTTCGTAATATGTATAATATGTATAAATCACACACACACACACACACACACACACACACACACACACACACACACACACACAAAGTTCTAAGGTTATCACCCTGGAACCAGAATAAGGCTCAGCTATCCACCACTGTCTGTGGTTGGAAATACTCAAAAACGTTGGGTGGATGAACAGAAATGGGGAACTTCTTTGGTCACTGGCTTGTCAAACTCCTGGGAACCAAGAAGGCGGTTGCACTGTTACAGGCTTTCCTGTGAGCACCAAATGACTAGGAATGTGAGGTGAAACCTGACTTCTGAGGAGCATCCTGTCCCACGCCTGAGTACAGGGCCCCAGTGGAGTTCTGCCAGGAAGAACCCTCCTGCCCCAGGGAGAGACCCGGCCCCAGCCTTATGCACACTTTTCCTGCACACTTCACAGTGCTCAGTTTGCAGGTACGGCTTTATTCCCTGTGGAAAACCCAAACGAAAATAGAAAAGAGGTAGCAGAAAAGGGCAAAAGCATTTGCCTCAACCCAAACATTGTGCAGAGCTGGAGACAGAGGACATGAGGTACAACACAATGAGACACAGAGTGTGGCTTAGGGTACTTGTCCAGCATGTGTGAGATCCCAGCTTCAGTCCTCAGCATCAGAAAAAGAGACGACATATGACTAAAGGTGCATTCAATCTGAAGTGCCTTCCACACTACTTCCTGTGTATGAGCACACACTAGGTAGATCTGCTCCTCCTGTGCATATGAACACACACTAGGGAGATCTACTCCTCCTGTGCATATGAACACACACTAGGAAGGTCTACTCCTCCTGTGCATATGAACACACACTAGGGAGATCTGCTCCTCCTGTGCATATGAACACACACTAGGAAGGTCTACTCCTCCTGTGCATACGAACACACACTAGGTAAGTCTGCACCTCCTGTGCATATGAACACATACTAGGTAGACCTGCTCCTCCTGTGCATATGAACACACACTAGGAAGGTCTACTCCTCCTGTGCATATGAGCACACACTAGGTAGATCTGCTCCTCCTGTGCATATGAACACACACTAGGGAGATCTGCTCCTCCTGTGCATATGAACACATACTAGGTAGATCTGCCCCTCCTGTGCATATGAACACACACTAGGTAGATCTGCCCCTCCTGTGCATATGAACACACACTAGGTAGATCTACTCCTCCTGTGCATATGAACACACACTAGGTAGATCTGCCCCTCCTGTGCATATGAACACACACTAGGTAGATCTACTCCTCCTGTGCTTATGAACATACACTAGGTAGATCTGCCCCTCCTGTGCATATGAACACACACTAGGTAGATCTGCCCCTCCTGTGCATATGAACACACACTAGGGAGATCTACTCCTCCTGTGCATATGAACACACACTAGGAAGGTCTACTCCTCCTGTGCATATGAACACACACTAGGGAGATCTGCTCCTCCTGTGCATATGAACACACACTAGGAAGGTCTACTCCTCCTGTGCATACGAACACACACTAGGTAAGTCTGCACCTCCTGTGCATATGAACACATACTAGGTAGACCTGCTCCTCCTGTGCATATGAACACACACTAGGAAGGTCTACTCCTCCTGTGCATATGAGCACACACTAGGTAGATCTGCTCCTCCTGTGCATATGAACACACACTAGGGAGATCTGCTCCTCCTGTGCATATGAACACATACTAGGTAGATCTGCCCCTCCTGTGCATATGAACACACACTAGGTAGATCTGCCCCTCCTGTGCATATGAACACACACTAGGTAGATCTACTCCTCCTGTGCATATGAACACACACTAGGTAGATCTGCCCCTCCTGTGCATATGAACACACACTAGGTAGATCTACTCCTCCTGTGCTTATGAACATACACTAGGTAGATCTGCCCCTCCTGTGCATATGAACACACACTAGGTAGATCTGCCCCTCCTGTGCATATGAACACACACTAGGGAGATCTACTCCTCCTGTGCATATGAACACACACTAGGAAGGTCTACTCCTCCTGTGCATATGAACACACACTAGGTAGATCTGCTCCTCCTGTGCATATGAACACACACTAGGTAGATCTACTCCTCCTGTGCATATGAACACACACTAGGAACGTCTACTCCTCCTGTGCGTATGAACACACACTAGGTAGATCTGCTCCTCCTGTGTATGAACACACACTAGGTAGGTCTGCACCTCCTGTGCATATGAACATACACCTGTGAATATGAACACACACTAGGTAGACCTGCACCTACTGTGCATATGAACACATACTAGGTAGACCTGCTCCTCCTGTGTATAAACACACACTAGGTAGATCTGCTTCTCCTGTGTATGAACACACACTAGGTAGGTCTGCACCTCCTGTGCATATGAACATACACCTGTGAATATGAACACACACTAGGTAGATCTGCTTCTCCTGTGTATGAACACACACTAGGTAGGTCTGCACCCCCTGTGCATATGAACATACACCTGTGAATATAAACACACACTAGGTAGATCTGTTCCTCTTGTGTATGAACACACACTAGGTTGGTCTCTGCTGCTGACAAACAGAAACCTGAAAAATTCTCTTTTCAGGTGTCCTTTTTTATTCACTTTTTGAAAAATAAGATTCAGCCATCTTGGCAAACTTTTCTAACAACTATATTTAAATACATTTAAATTTAAATTCAATTAGTATTATTTAATTAGTATCTGAAGAAACTATGACATAACTTTTAAAATAATATTCTAAAACTGAAAACTAATTTTCCAACCTAATTATACATATTTATAAGCTAATAATCGAAGTCCAGAACTACAGAAATGAACTTGCTTTGCTGCATATAAGTAATTATTTTCTGGTTACTTTAAAACGTGTCCACATCTTCAAAACAGCCTCCCCCAAATTCCATTTCGAATCCTGCCTCCAATGGGACAGTACTTGAAAAAACACACAAACACTAAAACATCTGAAAATAATTACAAAGCTGAACGCAAGAAAGCCGAAAACTTGAGGTTGAGACCTAAAATGTTCAAATGGTGCTGCATGCAGGGAAGTGGGCTTGCGTTTTTTTACTAGGACGTAGCGTAAAAGACGACAATGAACATGTAATCTGTCCCACAACTGAGGAAGGATGAGCTAGAGTATGGATAGACAGTTTAGTATGGATAGACAATTTACTAATTACAAAATCAATACATACAAACGGATTTAAAAACTACTTCCGTATATGTAACAGAGAAAACACCCATAAACTGCACTGTTGAGAGGCCAACTCACAAAGCAGGAAAAGCTTTCTAAGCGGAAAGATCTTCCCACAATAAAAAACAAACAAGACTTGCAAAGGGATCAGCTTTGCTAATACAGCACAGGCAAGGTTTGTTTTGGTTGGGGGAGGCATTGCTTGTTTGTTTTCTTTAAGCCTCAAACAAAGGGGGGGGGACTTCTGCTCAAAGCGCCTCAGGTAATGTCACTGCAACCAAGAGATGGGAAAACCTGCATCTCATCTTGGTTAGAGATTAATTATTCCTCTCAAATTGATCATTAAAGCAGGGATCTTTCCAAAGCTTTTGTTTCTTCAAAACACTCTATAATTCAAAGCTAGTTTATGATGCTGAGGAGGGGGAGAGAAGACAAGAGGGGGGAAGGGAGAGAGGAAACAGAAGATGCAGAGAAAGGAGAAACAATAGCCCAGCAGCAGAAAGCAATGTCTTTTTGCTGAGAAGGAAAAAAAGTCTTGATTAATCGATGAATCTTGTCTGAGTCAGAGCAAACCGCCTTTCCAAGGATGACGGAGAAAGAGAAGGGCAAAAGCCACAACTCTGACAATTGAAGGCAGCTTAGAGACTGAAAGGCTGTCATTCCATACCTAGGGAAGAAGAGGGCGCACCGCATGCCCCAATCTGGGACTGGACAATAGACTTTCATTGGCACAGCACAATAACCATATTCAATGTAAGCGCGACTCGCTAGGAATTTGTAATCTTGTTTAAGTGAATCTTCGAAGGGTATGTTTTTAAAGAACTAAGCTTTAAAAGAACCATAATTTTTGCCATCTAGTGTGATTCTCTTCAAAGGAGATGGAGGCCTGGGGTGAAAGTGAATTCTCCCTACCCCAAGTAGCAGCGCCTGGGGGTAGGTGGAAAGCAGGCAAGTCCGCTGGCTCTGGGACCTTTTTTCCTCACCACAGTTTCAGCAGCCATCACTTTGGATTGTCACTGTTTCCTTTCAAATGACTTTGTTCTCACCTGTCCTCCATCACAAGCTAAAACCATTACATGATTTCATAATGTAATCCCTCAATTATTTTTCCCTTTTTTTTTCTCTCCTGCTCCCACTGCCTTGCTCTCTTAAAGAGGCAAGTGCTTCATCTCCTGGGTGAGGGTCTCTCTTACAATGTACAGCCTAATGATTAAACTACATATTCAATGGCGTCGCTGTACACGGATGGATGAGAAGATGAAGCTGAGTTGCCCATAACTCAACCAAAGACAGACTGAAAACGTAGGAACTCAAGTAAGAAAAAAAAAAACATAAGAGGTGGGTGTATGTATGGTTAAAGCCTAGGGCTCAAGAAGATGCTGGGCAACACATCTATAATCCTAGCACGTACGAAGCTAAGGCAGGAGAAGTCAAGTGTAAGGCAAATATGGGCTTCATGGTGAGATCTTGTCAAAAAAAAAAAAAAAAAAAAACAACATTCTAACAAAACCAAAAACGAAACAGCCAAATTAGCAGATGAGTCAAAAATGTTCAGCAGACTGTAGATAAAGTAAAGGGCAGCATTCTGATGGCTGGGACAGAGTCGAATTATAAGGTAAATAAAAATGAATGGTATGTTTATGGAATTTATTGTATCCTCTGATTAAGGTCTAAAAAGACAAGTGCCTTTTTAAAAAAAAAGATTTAATTCTCCACTTATGTAACGGGTTTCAAGAAAAGTCAAAAGCGCCCTGGGATAGTGTTCCCACCCTTTGAGGCTGGCCACAAACTGGGGAAGAAGCTCAAAGCCCTCTCCAATGGGAGCTCACCAGTCCTCATGACAATGGGTCAGACTCTCTTAACAAGTCTCAAGTTCCCACTGGAGAGCCGGCAATCTGTCTGTCAACCTGCTCAAGTGGCTGGAAACCAATGGGGGGAAAGAAAGACAGCCACAGCTCAACAGCCTCACTTCTCCCCCCACATGGAGAGGCCAACTTACTAGTCCAGGGTTTCCCACGGAACAGGGACCTCCAGCTTCTAAAGCAGCTGGTAAGGCTGAAGTGAATGAATTCCTGCTTCACAACTAAAAATATCTTCCAGAGGTGATATGCTACTTCAAATTTCCATTCATAGCAGTATCACTGTGGAATGGGTGAGTAGACCATGGTCAGCAGACCAGCCATACACCTTACCCACCACAATCATTTCATCCTGACAGGCTATTATCAGTTACAGGTAAACTCCAAAATGACAAGAAAAATGCAAAATGATACAGAGAGCACAAGTTTAGAGTACTAAAATGTCAGCCAATACTTGAATGAAACCATTCACTGTGGAGTGCTCGCCTCTAATTATTGTTGAATTGCATAAAACAAAGTTTTGCATGAACAACTAGCCTTGAAATTCAATATACACACCTGCAACTTAACTTTCTCATAGACTAAGTGTACTATAGAAATGATGCTTAAGTAAGTATCCAATAAAGAGATAAATGTATTTTTATATCTTCAACCAGCTTAACCTTGAAGAATTATAGCAGAACTCATTTCAACAGATAAGTTTAAATCAGCAGTTATTCAGTATCAATGAGCTCATCTGACATTTATATTCCTGGAGAAGCTGGCACAGTGATTAACACTTTTAACAATTTGTCTCCTTCTTCAGCAAAACCTGGAGCCAAGGCCATGACCACAGTCAAAGGGACAGTGAGTCTGTGTGGTCAACTGTCCAAAACTGCTGTGTGGCATTACAGCAGGTTCTGCACGTAGATTCCCCTTACCATCGGACAAGGGCCATGAACCCCGGGAGAGAATTTAGGTTGGGGAACAGACAAGGGAGTAGGCATCAGGGGGTGAAAAATTCCTTGAGGGAGGCAGATGTTCCAAGAACTAGTAAATAGTTGATAATTGTGACTTCTATGACATAATGCTCTCACAAGATAAAGACCCCAGTGGCCATTGTTTCTTCTAAGAACAATGGTTTCCAGTTAACACATGACACCCTCTGTGAGAGGATGCAGTGCCCCAACCTGGAGATAATACACACTCATGGAATTAAAGGATTACTGGGCTACCGGATGTCCAAACACCGCCAAAATGTGAAACCACGGGAATAATGAAAGTGCAAGCCACAGCAGTACTGGGAGTCGAAAGGACACGGTGGCTCTGTTCCACACAAAGCTCCCATGTCAATCATCTGGACCTTGGGCAGGCTAGACTCCAAATCCTTAATCATTTTTTGTGTGACAAGAAATTAGGAATCGTAGTATATCCTGAAGGACCAACGCCATTCCCCCCACCATCTCCAGACCAAAGCACCGTAAGAACAAAGGTTCAACGTTAAGTAAAGATCAAAGCAATGCATTTATTAAATGAGCATCCTTTAAACTGGAAATTTCATCATCACTTTATTATATTTATTTATTACATGTATTTTATTATACTTATAATAAATAAGTATGCATGTATTCTATACAGCTTGGGCACTACAGTGAGAGAAACGGGGTCAGAAAAATAAATTGACCACTGCTAACAGATAGACTGATGGAGCCAAGCACAAAGGAATAAAGAGTCCAGTCCTTGACTAGACAGCTAAGTTGCCTACAGCCTGTGATGGTAAGCTTACTGGTCCTAGGAAATGGAAGAAAGAGACTGGAGTAAGGAAGTCTCTGTTGGTCTCCAAACTGGCCCTAACTGGGCCATCGGGCTTGTTTGTCAAATGTGATAAAAAGCTACTAACGGCCCTGGGCAACTAGGAGCTTGAAAGAGCCCAGACCACAGCACCGGTGCAGCCCAAAAGCTGCTTCCCAGACTGTGGTGCAAGGGCACTCCGACTGTACACTCTACGTGAATATTGGGCTGGTAATCAAAGGGTGGCTGGGGCTGTGCACAAATGTTAATGTACAGTTCACACTGGAAAACAAAAAACAAAAACAAAACAAAACAAAAATTATGCACCCTCATGCACAGCCACAGAATTTGAAGACTCCCAAGAGACCTTAAAGATCTTCCAGTTCAGCTCTCTCTTAAAATGACCCAAAGCTATTAGGCAATGCAACTGAAGTTAAAAACAAGTTAGTAGCTGAAGCAGGGGCCCCAACTCTCCCCACAGTTTAGTCAATGCTTTTTCCACTCAGGGAAGGTGACCTTGAGGACTGGTAAACGACAAAGGCACAATTGTACTGGTCACTACACCGTCAGAAACAGGTAAGTCCTATGCAGCAGCAACACCCATTAAGCCATGCACAGCTCAAATTTTGAGAGGGAAGAAAAAAAAATAAATGAATGATTTTTTAAATTAGCATTTAATTGCAGAAGTCCTTGCTTTAATCTGGGCTTTGGCTGGCAGTCCTTTGCTTCAATCCCAGTGAGATCTATGCATTGTGTAACTTATTAAAAAGGGAAGGCCAAACAGATCTGGAAAAGTACAGCTTTACCCTTGAACTTAATTTATACTATAGTGTACTGTAATTAAGCCTGAAATAAAAGCTATATTCTGAGGAGAGACAAAAAGCTCTTGTTAATGGCATTCCATTCCCAGTGTAGAATAAAACAAAAGGCTTCTTTATGCGGAGCCAACTGTCATTATACTTTGTAGCTTGTATGGTGCTACTGGACTAATATTTGTGCTGGGATTAGTGTCGGGATAACCCATCAGTTAACTCCTCCACTGCAGTTTTATCCTGAAATAAATGGCCAAAAGGGGGAAAAAATGAAAGTGGGAGGCAGAAAGACAACTATATTTATGAGATTAAGCTCTAAAACCCTTCAGTTTGCTGGGTAACTAATAACCATTTGTTAAGCTGTTCATTTAATAATGAGTCAGTTATGCCCAAAGCAAATGTTCCTTCAACCAACCAATGCAACTGTAGTCGGAGCTACCCAGACAAGCTCCAGCTATTTATTTATTTATTTATTTATTTATTTATTTATTTATGTACGTGCTTCATTTCAAATGGAGATACAAGGGAACCACACAAGAGTAACAAACTTGTATCGTCAGCCAAATGCAATCCATAGTACACTACAAAAAAAAAAAAAAAAGAAAACCGAAAACTTACAGTGGTATATGATTTTATGACTTATAAAAGCAGAAATGACCAAAAAAAAAAAAAAATACTTCTGGAGGAATTCATCGCTGTGTCATGAACTCTTAGATAAGGCCCAGAAGAAGGCGGACATCTGAACTCTGGGGTCAGAAATCACATGACCTCAGGTCAGCGTGTGGAATGTGCTCCTTTGTGTATAGAATGTGTCTAAAATGGAGTGTCACACTGAGACCACTGGGGCTGTGCAGCCTGAAAACTGCACATCAAAGCTACTTATTCATGAGGCAGAGGACAACTCAGGGCTGTGGTAGATTCCCAAGAAACACTATCCACCAACACTTATGCTCTCTTGTCTCACCCACCTCCACAAGCCCAGGTCTTCTTCCTGCTTGCCCAGGAAGAGCCAGCAGCAGGCATCCCCTCCCCGCATACTCACTAAGAGCTCATCCATACTGGTCTGGCATTTTTCCAGGTTGATCCGCTTTATGGCCACGCGTTCTTGCCTGGGTTTGCAGAGGGCTGCCTGAACCACGGCAGTCGCTCCACTGCCTGAAATGAAATAAAAAACATCAGACATCAATTGGCACCAGTTCATCCCCACGTATGCATCTCTTTTTTTAAAATGTCTGTTATTTTAAGGCTCTGACTGAAGGGATTCAACGTATTACCAGTGACATCTTTGAAGAAGCCCTTCAGTCCTAGAGGAGAAAGGTTTCCAGGTGTCTCTCCGAGGACACAACTACACTTCTATCTCACGCTCATCCTCCATGTCTCTGCAACCCGAGCCAGTTCCTGGACTACTTCAGGACTTCCCCCAGCTCCTGAGAGTTAACATCCTGAACACTCCCAGGGGTTCAGCTCTTGCTCTCCAATTAAGAAAAGAGAAATCCGCCCTAGGTTTCTCTTGTTTAAAACGCAGCTCTTAAGGATGTCAAACAAAATAATGCAAATGTGTCATTACAAAAGTTCTTGGCACTCATGGAAATTTCATATTTTTAAGGTCTCTTGATCATTAGCTAATGCACTCAAACTCCTAAAAGATGGAGCCACATTGTTATCTGTGTTTTATAGGAACAGAATGTAGAGGGGTAATGATTTATGGCACAATACCAAGAGCTTCTAATCAGATTTCTATTCCATCAGGGCAAAAGACCCCAGAGTAAGGCATCTTAATTCCACAGATGAAACCAAAAAATGGCCTCCCAAGCACATAAATTCTCTCCTACTCCTAGACGTCCAATAAAAGAACACAGCCTGAGCCCGGGACTGTCCAAAAGGGGACAGATGTGACTCTCTAACGTTAACCGGAAGTGCTGATTTAGGAAAGGTGGTGTGCGCCCCCGCCCACATCAGCTGAGGACTGCTGACCTAGGTAGGTAGGGACCTGGAGGACCAGCTCAGTGCTCCCACCCAGTTCTCTCCCTTCAAGGCTTCCACACACAGAAGCCCAAGCTGTGTGAACCCCATGTGCTGACCACCTCGGCAAGTAGCACTATAGCCCTAAAATTCCCATTAAAGCTTGAACGTTTTTATTATATCAGCCTCATTTTATATGTGAGAAAATGGGAACCTGGCAATGTTGCCCAAGGTCACATAGCTACTAAGGAAGTACCTGGGCTGGGATCTGAGTCAGTGTGCCAGACGCCCACATCTGTGCTGCTTGTCTACTTCCCACAAGCCAGAGCACAGCCTGCCCTTCCTGGCTTGCTTTGGCCTTGCCAGGGAAATATTTCTTCAGTACTCAATGGCTCAACCAAAGAGAACCAACCTAGAGAAAAGGTGTCAGCGAGCCTCCCTTCCAGGAACAGGAAGAGTACTACTGTGCCACACGGTCTTCCTCTCCCAAACTCAGGTCCTCAGTGAGCCTCAGTCCCACCAGGCTAGCCTCACAGACCACAGACTTGGGTTAGATCCAGAACGTTCCAGATATCAAGTCAAACACTACAAAGAGTCCTGATGATAGCAAAATGTGTTTTCAGGTCCTCAGAACAAGAGACTGTCATTTAAGGGAGCCACAGAGAAAGTGCTAAGTAGCTGGTTAGCAGTGGCCCTGGGACCCAGCAGAGAAATCGACAAACATTTTCACTAGCGGCTGGCAGTGTGCCATATCACTCAACCGTCAATTTCCCTATCCCTCTCTTCTTCCCTTAATACTCAGTCCCGAGTATTGTCTAATCAGAGCAACTGAAGAACAGAAAGCAAGCTAGCTCCCAGAAAGGACCCAACAGGTGGATACAACATCAGACCTTCCCATCTGCCTTGACTTACAAAGCCAGACTTCCACTAACACATTGAAGAATGTGGTCACAAATAAGAACTCTCAAAAGCAGAAGAAGTGAGAAGTCTCCGGCTCTATGAGACTCTTACTGCATTAAAATTACAGCCAACTAAAGAGTCATGGCTTTCATCTTCTACACAGTAACTATGAAACTCTATGGCAGAAGCCCACTGCGATAGCAAGAAAGGATATAATCATCTACTGAACGCTAGGAGCTTTCACTCTGAATCCAGAAGATACCTTTAACTACGAAAGGCAGCAAGAACCAAGTTAAAAGGAGAGGGTATCCTAAAGACCAAGTCTACCCCCTCACAGTGAGGCAGAAGAGAAGGGATTTTTTTTCCTTCCTGCAATAATTGAAAAACATAGGCTTGGAACTTCAGAACAAGGCATGCCAGTTGATGTGTGTGTGTGTGTGTGTGTGTGTGTGTGTGTGTGTGTGTGTGTGTGTTTTGTTCCAAGTTGCCAGCCAAGACACACTGGTCATGAATTCGGTGTGGGTTCTGGAAGGAAGCTTCAGAATGCAGCTTGCCAAGGAGGGGTAAAGAACAGCTTTGTGCAGCTTTGGTTCAAAGCATGTTCTACTGAGAGTCGTGATCAAAACCTGGAAGCCTGCTGTACTAGAGTGAAGAGTCCCAGGGGTAAAGGAAATCCATGCTTTGACACAAAAGGAAGAGGTGACTTTCAAATTTTTCAAAGGGCCATTTAGAAATAATAAGGCAGTATTGCTTTAAGGATCTTTATGTACTTTGCTGAACAGATTAAAAGGAAGTCTTAAAATGTAGGCTTAGAAATCCAGGAAATAAACAAGTATTAAGCAATGTGAAGTAAGATGGAAGCAAGAAATGTTCAACAGAGCCTTTGCTTAATGTTGAAATATGATTCCCTAACATTCCATGGTGCATTCCCAATAACTATCATCCTTTGGACTGGGAAGCCTTGAACATTTCTCATTTTATTCCAGACTCCTGTGCAAAGTGAATTAAAACATTCTATTGGATGATGGTCCATATGTCAGACTAAAAAAAAAAAATGATCTCTTCTGTCTTTTCAGGCAGTTTTAAGTCAATCTGTGTCAATTCACTTCTTTGGTAATGCCAGGCAAAGAACAGCTTCTAAGTTTTAGATAGAAATCACGATGATCACAGACTGTGACAGTTTCCTTCAGCTCATTACCAGGGTGCAGGTCTGTCTTTGGTGGCCTGTAGTCTCATTTCCTCATTTGGACTGTTGCTTGAACTGAGGTAAGCACCAGGAAACTGCACAGCTGCCTTCACACTTGGAGTTATCAAAAGAAATACTTTCCGGATATGTCATTTAGTGTTGTAACTTTGGATTTCAATAAGTTTGAAAGAAACTAACACAGACTTCAGTGTTTCTTTTATGAAAAAAAGAGAGAAAGAAAGAAAGGAAGGAAGGAAGGAAGGAAGGAAGGAAGGAAGGAAGGAAGGAAGGAAGGAAGGAAGGGAAAGGAAAGGAAAGGAAAGGAAAGGAAAGAAAAGAACAGAACAGAACAGAACAGAAAAGAAAAAAGAAAAGAAAAGAAAAGAAAAGAAAAGAAAAGAAAAGAAAAGAAAAAAGATCCTATCAGTGTTGCCAGAAATGTCTAAACAGTAAGGTCAAAGTTCTTAATTCTATGACCCATGTAACAAATTCCTCCTTGCATGTAGTGCTGCTACAAAAATGTCTCATTCCTAAACAACTTAAGAGAAAATGAGAAACACATAGTATCATGCTTTTCTGTTGTGAAAATTAGAAACAGAGATGCAAATTTTATCTTTAACCACAAGCCAATGTCTTAGTGAGGGTCTCCTGTGACTTCCCCTTCCCCTCCCCATCACACAGCCCCCAGCACCTTATTTTTTCCTACTTAACTTAGAAGCATTTCCCTTATATAAACCAGTGTTCACAGAGCTTAATGAAGTAACAACCCCTTGAAACAGTACTCCCTGGCTACCTAACTAGAAAGCATAGACTTAACAGCCACAAGAAAACTTCAGGCACAAAAAGGCAACAAGACGTCATCACTGATATTAATTCATCAAAATAGCTAAAGCCCTACCATGTGGCAGGCAATTCACTAGAAGATAAAAGTCCAAAGGTGACTGTTCCTGATGCAAGTGGAATAAAGCCTTCTACACGATCATTTCCTGTGAAGAATAAAGACCAGGCTAGGCAGCTACAGTGGCCTGAGCTTTTGCTACAGACTAAAAATACATATGGTTAAAAAAAAAAAAGCCCCAACCCACAATAAACTTAGAAAAGGAGCTTTGTGGGGTAGCATAAAAATCAAAGGTTCATCCATATCATATTAGTATCATAGTTGACAAGGAAGAATTCACTTTCTTCTCTTCCCACCCAGAGAAAAGGTACTGGGTCTGCATACAGGAAGATGGACTCACAGAAAACAAGTTGGCCAGCACCTTGAGCTACACGGCCCAGACTCCAGAACTATGGAAGTAAATTTTAGTCTGTGGTTCAGGCCACTTGAACTATGATATTTTGTTATAGCAGCCCCAGAAGACTGACACAAAGCCATTCAGGGTGTATTCTTAGCCACGCTCCCACTGACACCTGTGGTGAATGCCATGCTAATTACAAGTTCTGACCTAATTAAGTCAGTAACCAGAGGCAAGAATCACCTGAAGGGCCTTTGGTAAATCACTGTACTTTGCACATCTTAGGTTAGCAAGAGCTTTAAAAACGAGGTTGGATGACTGTCTTAGTCATTGTGCTATTGCTGTGAAGAGACGCATGGCTAAGGCAATTCTTATAAAGAAAACACTGAATTGGAGCCTTGCTTACAATTCAAAGCTCACTCTAGTGACACACCTCCTCCAACAAGGGCACACCTACTCCAACAAGGCCACATCTAATCCTTCCCAAACAGTTCCACTAACTGAGAACCAAGCATTCAAACATGAGTCTATGGGGCCATTCTCATTCAAACTACCACAATGAAGATTCTGCTCATCAAAGGTATGGATTCCCTCTGTGACTTTAGACCTAATGTCTAAACTTTAACTTCCTTAATGGACTAATAAAAATCTACTTGCATGGCTCAATAGCATAACATGTTTCACATTCCCGGAAAACAGCAACCCAGTAAATATAAGGCACTCCTGTTGGGACTCGATGAAGAAGGGCAACTTTACTGATAGCCTGTATGTGTATATCACCTAAGGGACTCAGGCCAAAGCTCTTCTGTGTCAGAACGAGTGCTTAGTTAGCTTCGGGAAGGTTCTGTTGGTTTGAAGGGACGAAAAAGAGCTCTACAGTTGGAATCCAAAGGCTAAATACTTCTTCAGGAGAACCTAAAATGCAAACGACCACTCAAGAGAATTCGGCAGCAGTGATTGATAAATTAATATTCTATAGTAAGACTTGATGTAATCAACTTTAGTATCTATCCTAAGACAAATCTTTAAACCATCTCTGACCATTGATTACATAGGTTCACAACCTAAAGCTATATCATATTAACTGTCTATCCTTGGATGGATTATTTAACTTCTCTATGCCTCAGATCCTTATCTATTAGATGGTGATAAGAATACCCAGCTTAAAGGGGGTTGTCAGGATCTAGCAAATTAATTCATGAGAAACCCTTGGAGTTGTGTCCAGTATACAATAAGCCCTAATTAAATTTTAGCTAGTGTCTGAGTTAGGGTTTCTGTTGCTGTGATAAAATACCATGACCCAAAAGAAAGTTGGGGAGGAAAGGGTTTATTTGGCTTATACTTCTACATTGCTGTTCATCATTGAAGGAAGTCGGGACAGGAACACAAACAGGACAGGATCCTGGAGGCAGGAACTGATGCAGAGCCCATGGAGGGAGGCTGCTTACTGGCTTGCTCCTCATGAATGTCTCAATCTGCTTTCTTATAGAACCCAGGACCATCAGCCCATGGATGGCACCACCCACCATGGACTGGTCCTGCCCTCATGGATCACTAAATGAAAAAATGCCTTACAGCTAGATCTTATGGAGGCATTGTTTCACCTGAGGCTCCTTCTTCTCTGATGACTCTAGCTTGTATCAAGTTGGCACACAAAAGCCAGCCAGTACAGCTAGCAATTGTTCTTTAAGGAAATCTGTCCAGGTCACATGGTATCCCATCAACCTGTCATTTTAATAATGTATAATATTCCATGGCATTGATGTACCCTAATTTATTCAGCTTTTGTGCTAAAAGAACATTCTCTTATAATAAGCAGTATCTTTCCCTTTAATAACCAGTAACACCTAGAATGTCACACACACACACACACACACACACACACACACACACATACACGCATGCACACTTAATCCACAACGAAGTTGGTTTATGTTAAAGTCAGGATATAGTTGATTTCCCAGTAACAACTTCCCCCTAAGTTCTACGGCTGGATCTGGGCATGGCATTCACCTCTGACATTCACAATGGCCACTGGAAAGTCTATCATCACTCCCTACTTAGATGAGGAACACCAAGCCAAACTTAATAAGGGCTAGGGCCTTTCCCAGCACACAGAAAGGCCCCTTAATTATGTTCATCAGCCATATATCCACTCTGCCAGTGAGTACAGTCCAGAGCCATATCAGGTTTTCTTTATAGAAGTGTTGGCATGTGGTGTATCGTACACAAAACAAATGGCCTTGGCTCACACGCATTCTTCCAGCCCTCTTTCCCCAGCTTACTCTGTTCTATTTATATCCAACCTTACAGCCCACAAAGCCAACCAGTCACAGGAGGGCCAGAAACTGACCAGGGGAGATGTTGGTGAATGGATACACGTGAGATTTACAGAGGTACAGCCACTTAGCCTGGAAACCTTGTCTGGACTTGGAGAAAAGCTGTAAAGCCAGATTTGTGTGAGATCTCCCAAACTGTTAAGGTTGGTGGTGCGTTTGTTGTTGCTGTTTTCAACATACAAACATTGAGTCAAGCAGAAGCTTCCCTCGGGCCACATTTTGCTTAAAAATAAGACTGGTATTTGGTTTCCCAGCAGTACCCATTCTTACCTGATGGTCCAAATTTTAAAATATCTATTAGGTCATACACATAAAGCTGTCATCTGTCTAGATGAAAATTAATCACATAACTGGTTTGATGGTGCTGGGAAATTAAATATTCACATGTAAGAGAGTGAAACTTGATCCTTATCTTGCACCCTGTACAAATACCAACTTCAGATGGATCAAAGACCGTAATGGAATACCTGAAATGCTGAAAAAAGTAGAGAAAACACCTCAAGGTGCAGCTTGGGGCTAGCTGGAAAGAACTCTATTTGCGCAGGAAATAACAGCAACAAACTAAACATGGTGAATTCACACTTCTGCACAGCAAAGGAAACAACCAAGTGAAGGAGCATCCTACGAAACAGGTGACAATCTTTGCTAAACTCAGGTGTGACCAGGGATAAGTATCTAGAATACACAACGCACTTAAAAAACTAAGTAACCCAAAACCGAGCAAACCTACCAACATGCCGGCTAATGTTGACGTATGATGGTGATGGTCCAGTTGGTAAAGTACTTGCTGCACAAGAATGTGGACCCCAGTTTGGATCCCCGCACTTATGTAAAGAAAGCCAATCACACAAGCCTATAATCCCAGCCTATAATTCCTAGGAAGGAAGGGACACGGGGATCCCTTGTTCCAGCTGGCTAGCAAATCTAGCTACATCAATAAACTCTAGGTTTGTGAGACGCTCGGTCTCAAAAAGGAAGGTGGACAGCAACTGAGGAAGACATCTCACGTTCTCTGGCCTTAACACACGAGCACATAAAAATACAGATAAACACAAAGATGACGGACAACTGGCCAATCAACATGTGAAAGTATGTCTAACCAACCAGTACTGGCTATCGGAGACATGCAAATCACTACTACACTGAGACTCCAGACTCACCCTAGTCAGAAGGGCAGTCAACAAAGAAGACAAAGAGTAAATGCTGGCAAGGCTAATGACAAATGGGAACCCTTAGAGAGCCCTGGTGGGACTGTGAACCAGTCCAGGCACTATGGAAATCAGCATGGAGGTTCCTCACAACACTAAAAATAGATCTATCATTATCACCCATCTATACCACTCCTGGGCATTTGCCCAAGAACTCTGAGTCAGCCTACCACAGAGATACTTGCACATCGGTGTTTATTGAAGCACTGTTCACAATAGCTAAACTCAACAAAAACCATCTAGCTAATAGCACAGAAAAAAAAAGTAACCAAGAAAGCAGGAACTTGAGGCATGAAACCAAACTGGACATAATGTAAAATATGCTCATCTGAGACTTCACGGTAAGTCGTAAATAAC